>NC_054371.1:194339490-194534490 GCF_017654675.1 Xenopus laevis
TTCGATCAGAAAATTGCTAGAAAGCCTATGGGGACCTTCCCCATAGGCTAAAATTGTACCTCGGTAGGTTTTAGTTGGCGAAGTAGGGGGGGTCAAAGTTTTTTTTAAAGAGACAGTACCTCGACTAGCGAATGGTCGAATAGTCGAACGAATTTTAGTTCAAATCGTTTGATTCGAAGTCGAAGTCGTAGTCGAAGGTCGAAGTAGCCAAAAAAAACATTCGAAATTCAAAGTATTTTTTCTTCTATTCCTTCACTCGAGCTAAGTAAATGTGTCCCACAGTGTGTATAAAATCATAGTTCACCTAAATTTGGTTATTATTGTATCCTTTAGGTGCCAGTTAAAGGAGAATAGGCTAGCAATGCGAAGTAAATGTCTACACACACAGCTCCAGGCATAGATCATCAGGTTAAATAAAATGGTTTCCTGATGTGCAAGGCAAATACGCATCCTCTGAACCAATCACAGCATTGGTGGATGTATTTTTTAAGAGAACATATTTGTGCTCCTCCTCTAAGGACGCCCACCATTCCAATTAAAGCTATATGAGATCGATTACTAGTCTCTAGCCTGGTAAATATGGGAATATAGGCTTACTTGTTCAAAGTGTGTAGTATCACCTACATCTATAATGTTTCATTATTGCCCAAGCTAGAGCTGTCCATCTAGTGGCCCTCCAAAAGGATTTATATGGGCTCAAGCCTGTCCATCTATAGACTTATTTCTATGACATCATCTGGCTCAAATCCATGGGGTATTTTGGATAATCAGGAAGACAACTGAATAACACCGTTGCAAGCTGTAACCTAGTGTGCAACAGTTTCATTTACCCAGTTTGTCAGGGATCTTCTTCAGGCATAGTACACGCTAATGTCACACCTAACGTGAAGATCTAATTACAGTCTAGGAGGCTTTTATGATGGTTTATTAATCAGCTAAGCTAAAAGGTGCAATAAACAGTGTTCAGGTTAAAATACTAACCGGCGGTGCAACAGGGATCATGAATAAATTGATAAGTTGGTGCTTCCTGGTTTCGGTGCAGTGCCAATCTTGGGACAATGCATCACTGGCATTATACAATTTCATGTATATTATAAAGCCACATATATACCCTTGCTTGTGTTTGGTACAGCTAATGGAAAACTTACATATCACCGTGGACCAGTCCGTATATCTCAGGCAGGCTTTTATGATAAATGCTTCTTAGAATGACAAGTTGCAGAATGACAACAACAGCAGGAAGTCCCCATCCGACTAGAAAAAATATCAGGTGGCGTCTTTCAGCATTCTCATCGTTCATCACTAGGACGTACCAAAAATTCACTGCCTAAATAAAAAAATAAGACAGTCAAAATCACATTGGTCAATGTGTAAAGACCACACATTATATTAAACAGCATTAAATCATGATATAGCTTCTGTAACACAAGATAAGCATTTCTCATACAATGATCTGTTTTAATTGACTTGTGGTTTTGTTGACTCTACCTTTATTTAGTGGCGTAATTTCAACCATTATTAACAAATTCTGTCAAGGTGCCTCCTTGATGCAGGGGTGTAAATCTAAATAAAACATAAGGCTAAGGTCAGATGAGATGGATCTTGGCCTGCAGAGATAACTGTAGAAACATTGCCTCCGCTCGGGTACAAACAGACGTGGAGAATCTCTGCCCCAAAACACAAGATTTTGCATTTCAAGACGAAATCCGCCTCGTCTGCACTTTGCAACTTCAGCAATTTGAACAGCAGAGCAGCAGAGGAGGAGCGGTTTCTCAGCCTACATATCTCTGCAGGCCGAGATCCACCTCGTCTAGCCCTAGCCTAAGAGTGCAGCTTTTTTTAATTGCTATGATACACTGGGTGTATCAGTCACCCAAGCAGTGGCAAGTAAAACACTATGGGGTATATTTATAAAAGAGTGAAGGTAGAGATGGCTACAGTTCTGCCACTCTCTATACATTTCTATTGGATTTTTAAAAGTTTATTTATCAATGGGTGAAAATTCACCCTTTGATAAATATGCCTTTCAAAATCCCATATAAATAAATTGAGAGTGGTAGAATTTCACTCTAGCGAACTGTGGGCATATATCTGAGATTTATAATGCACCACACCGTGTGCAAAGTGCAAAATACAAGCTGCAATTGGCCATTTTTCTGCAGGCCCCTGTGCTCCTTTTCAGAGCACAGAAACCTGTGGCATTGGTTACACAGAACTTGGGGGGGCGGGAGGAGACACATAGGGGCAAATTTACTAAAGTGACTAACGCGGGCGAAAATTCGGTACTTTGCCGATTTACTAACGGTCACTGGCGTAACTTTGCTAGCGAAGGAGATAGACTCTAGTGGTACTTCGCTCCCTAATGCCTGGCAAATTTGCGCTCTGACGAATAGACGGAACTACGCAAATTCACTAAGATGAGGATTTTACTGAGCATTACCTCTTGAGCCAGACTTGCCTTCGCCACCTCAGACCAGGCAAAGTGCAGTCGATTAGATAGGAGTTCCTAATAAATAGTTGAAAATTTTTCTAAGTTTGGATTTTAGTGAATTGTTGTCCTGGTGAATCTACGCCTGGCGAAGTGTTGCACTGTGAGCGAAGCTGTCGCTGGCGAATTTTCGGAGGTTAGTGAATTTGCCCCATAGGCATACATCCATGTGCCCCTACCCATTTGGACGTGCAAGTTAGGGAGCATCAATCCAGTGCAAGGAGCAGAACACAACATATACTGTAAGTATAAGTAAGCAAGTAATAAGAGGTGTGCATTCCATTTTCAAATTGCTTTCACTTTCTAAAGGTGGCCATACACGGGCCGATAAAAGCTGCAGACAGACCGTGTCGGCAGCTTATTGGCCCATGTATGGGGCCCCCCGACGGGCTTCCCCGATCGAGATCTGGCCGAAAGTCGACCAGATCTCGATCGGATGGGACGAAAAATCCCGTCGGATCACGGCCGCATCTATTGGTTGATGCGGTCCCGCAATCTGATCACCCATTACTATTTGTTAGGATCCGATCGTTGGGCCCTAGGGCCCACGATCGGATCAGCCCGATATTGCCCACCTCAAGGTGGGCATATGGGGGGAGAGATCCGCTCGTTTGGTGACATCGCAAAACGAGCGGATCTCTCCGTGTATGGCCACCTTAACTTCTGCTGGATGATCAAAACTAATTGCTGATTGGTTGCTATTAGTAACTCCACTAATGCAGTTTAGACTTTTTTCAGTTACGTTCTATTTTCTATTTGTGACCATTTTTCTAATATTGAAGTTTAAAGTTTAATTTTCACCTTCTTAGACCTTTGAAATTGTAAGCTGGACATGTGCAGAACAAAGTATTATGTAATTAAAAGACCACCAAAAATAAAGTCAACCCCACATTGTCATAGAACACTGCATAGAACAGAAAGCTTAGGTATAGAGAATGACACTTTTGTCTGATGTTGCCTTCTCTGATTAAGTTTTATTTTTTACCTATATTCTACCATGTATAGGGGAAGCCTGTTTTAAATAAGATGGACAAATAGATGGAATTTAAAGTGACTGCAAAGGGTGGATAAATACAATATGAACACATGATAACACATTTAAAAGCAGGGATACCAAACTGTGGTTATATAACTACAGGATCCATTAGCTGGAAACCCATTATCCAGAAAGTTCTGAATTACAGAAAGGCCATCTCCCATAGATTCCATATTATCCAAATAATACAAATTTTTGAAAATGATTTCCTTTTTCTCTGCAATAACAATACAGATATGAAATAAGATTTAATAAGGATTAATAAGGAAGGACTAAGAGATGCAAGGTGAAACTTTACAGAAGTACAAGGGGTGCATTTTGATGCAAGTATC
This sequence comes from Xenopus laevis, assembly GCF_017654675.1. NCBI lineage: Eukaryota > Metazoa > Chordata > Amphibia > Anura > Pipidae > Xenopus > Xenopus laevis. Next base: position 194,343,347 of record NC_054371.1, read on the forward strand.
TTGTGGGTAACTGAACTTGAAGACGTAAGTGACAGACATTTTGCTTCCCCACTTAATGTAAACATCAATTTATATGCTAGGGATTGGAATCTTTTATAGCTTCTTATTGTACTTGTATATATATAAATATATGGAAAATAATCTTTAAAATAGTTTAAAATTACACCATCCGTACATATTTTGGAAGCAATCGGGGCAGTGTGTTAGTAATATTTCTCTGCAGGGCTCTAGGAATGTCATGTGTGTGGAATATCATGTACTAGGAAATAGGCTGTGGAGAGTATACACAGGAGGTAACAGTACAAGTGAAAGCTCATACAGAGCACATAGTCATTAGCTACACTGGAAGTCATTCAAGTTTCCTACCCAGACTGTTTCCTGAGATTCTGCTAATTTCCGCACTTAAGTCGCTAGCTACAGAGTCTGCAATGTTTCCCCAGCATCTTAGGCACTTATAGGAAAAGTGTTACTGGTTTTGGAAAATTTCTAACAGAACTGCCAAGCAATCCAGAGTTACAAATGTATCGTGCTAAATCTGTGCTTTCCATTTTCAAATTGCACTTTTCCCAAGGTTAAATAGCAGAGCATTGACCAATACTTATATCTCTCACCTGAATTATCCTTGGTTTAGGAGGCTTTCCCTTGCCACGTCTTAAAGGGGTTGCTCACCTTTAAATTACCCATATTCATCAAAATGCGCATCTTGGCAAAAGAATGTTATGGCATACTTTGATCAACGATGATTCGTTGGCACGAAAATTTCACAACAAATTTTCTCTAGCTTTACTTTCTTCGTAGCTTAACTTACTTATGATAACTGTACGTCAATTTAAATTCAGTGGGTATATAAAGGTCATATGTGTATTTATTAGTGATGTGGGTGCAATTGCTGGAAGTGGCCAATTCTTTTGGAAGCAAAAGGAAGACAGAGATTCTCTATTGTCCTAGACATGAGCCCATGACTTTTTATTATTTGTGGTTTTTGAGTTATTTAGCTTTTTATTTAGCAGCTCTCCAGTTTGCCATTTCAGCAATCTGGTTGCTAGAGTCCACATGACCATAGCAACCATGCATTGAATTTGAATGAGAGACTGGAATATGAATAGGAGAGGGCCTGAATAGAAATATGAATAATAAAAAGTAGCAATGACAATATATTTGTAGCCTTACAGCGCATTTGTTTTTTAGATGGGGTCAGTGACTACCATTTGAAAGCTGGAAAGAGTCAGAAGAAGAAGGCAAATAATTCAAAAACTATAAAAAAAAATGAAGACCAAATGAAAAGTTGCTTATAATTGACAATTCTATAACATACTAAAAGTTAACTTAAAGGCAAACCACCTCTTTAAGCCAGCCTCTCCTCTCTAAATTTATGCTGCTGACTCCACTGGGCACTCTTTATTCTCTTCTATCCTACTGCCACAATACCTTTAAGGAATCTAGGCCTGTAACACAACCCCATCTTCAGTAAGCTACCTTTGAAAAATAAATTTTTCAGGGTTTCACTTAAGACCCCACAATCAACTTCTTAGCAGAAGCAAAAAGTATAGGATTGCAACCTGACCAGTATTTTACCAGTATCTTGGCAAAAGAATGTTATGGCATACTTTGATCAACGATGATTCGTTGGCGCGAAAATTTCACAACAAATTTTCTCTAGCTTTACTTTCTTCTGCACAACATGTAGAAGGCTCTATGAATGTGGGGTCCTCATCAAGATTTTAGGCCATGGCACCCACCACAACTATACCAAATTCACATGTCTCTGCTGGTATCCCTGTACTTGTATCTTAAACAGCTGCTACAAACCAGGTGGTAAACAGGTCATATTTTAACTGACAACTGAATATTGTTGAATAACTTAATTTTTCAAGGCCTCCCTGTAATCACTGGGTTGGAGAAGACATGTCAAAAGGTCTATTTTGGACTCACTTAAAGTGAAACTGACACTAAAAACCTACTCTCCAAAATATTAATGCACATTAAGGGGGTTACTTATTATTTTTTATCTATAAAATCCTGATTTTTAGAAAAAAACATACAATTTTTCGAGATTTTCGAGGAAAGTCTGAATCCGAAAATGCTCCATCTCAGACCTGCCGAGGTTGTACAGTATATAAGTCAATGGGAGAGGTCCCTATCCTATTTGGAAGATCCTCTGGTCTGTGCTCGAATTAGGCTGAAAATCCAACTATTTCTTGTAAAAATCGGAAACATTCAGACATTTCCCCAGAAATCAAGCGATTCAGGAAAAAAATCAGAAAAAAACATACAACTCGGATTTTCGCTGGATTTTATCAAGTTTTAACCCAATACAATAAAATTATGCTTTTTTAAACAATAAATAAGGTACAATCGTGGATTCTAGTTTGGTCTGACTTTTTTGATTTAAATACTTTAATAATTAGCATTTTAATAAAATAAGGTTTTTCACCAATAGTTCTGCTTTTGTAATTTTGTAAATAATTGTTACTTGAAGTTCCTAAACCTGACTGTTTTACCAACCTCACTGTCCCTTTGCAACCTGCCAGTTAGAGCTTTTAATTCAAACAGAATACTTCTGCACAAATATGGCAGGCCTCTCATAGAAGAACATGAGGAATCAGATGAATGTAAAAACATGGTATTTAAGGTCTAAATATCATGTGAAGACAGTTTATGATGTTAAAAAAGGGTTTCATTTCTGGTACCAGTATCTTTTTCAATGCTTTGCCTATAAGCATATCAAGCCACTGACTGACAATGCCATATACCGAGTACAATCTACAGGAGGTTAGTGGTTAAACACACACAACTTGTCTCTCTGTGAGGAAGCAGCAAGCTGTGCTCCAGTTGGTACTGCATATCTTATTGTGAATCCTCTGTGCAAAGTACAATAACAACTGCACGCAACTGAAGTATACATGGCAGTTCATCATTTTATAATATGCAGTATAAGAACATCATGTAAAAATAGAAAGTGCAATGTTTCTCTACTGCATATGAACTTCTGAAAGAGGCGTCAAAAGCTCATAGACTCTTGGAATATAAGAGCTCTAAGAAATATGTAAAGGGTGGCTAGAAGAGATCTGAGCACTTCATACTGGAGCACATGACCTGTACTTGAATTTTTACCCGAAAACTCTAAAAAGTTCTGGGTATTGCATGAAACCCAGTGCACATCAAAAAAATCATTGAGACTTCTCCCATTGACTTATATGCAACCTCGACAGGTCTGAGATGCCGGATTTTCAGATTCTGACTTTTTCATCCTTGGGGTTTAATAAATTCCAAACAATTTGTGATTTTTTTTAAAAGTCCGTTTTTATTTAAGAAAATCACAAATGTTTCTTGATTTTTGCATTCAGTTTAGTAAATAACCCCCGTAGTATTTCTTGTCCGGTGATTTCTGAGGCAGCACACAGACCATCACAAAATGGTGGTTCAAGGCAAGAGATGTAAAAGGGCAATATTTACTTAAATATATATTCCAGTTTGATAAGATATGCCACTTAATTTGATATAAACTATCTGTTGCTCAATATTCATTCTGGGGGTATAGTTTTCCTTTCAGTACTTTCATCAAAGGATGCTCTTTGCTCTTCATTACATTCAGCACTGTACAGTGTTTCTGCCTCTTGTTCCAAATCTAGCGAGTTATGTCTATCGACGCAGGGGAATCCTGGAGCTACCACCAGCACCAAACCAAAAGACCTCCCTTCACTACCTGAACTCCTTCACTATAACAGACACTTGTCAATGTGAGGTGGGAAAGGCTTGCAGATGCCCTACCTTGCCTCATTGCAGTCAAAAAGCCTTGCATGCCTTAAAATTATTTTTACTAATACTAATAATGGGAAGAGTGAAAAAAAAAAAACACAAAAAAGCACAGGGGTTGTTTAACAGAAATATGAGGCAGAGTTTAGTATACTTGATGGGTGAAGGAGCAACAAATGCCATGACAAACACTAAGCAACTGACTGCAGGAGATTGGCTAGTTGCCAGGCCTACTGTTACACTACGGAGGCAACTCGTGTTTCAGAGATTCAGCACACTGGGATGTGCAAGTGAAGAATTATATCTCTTGTTGAGAGAGCTGCTGTTTATAGACGGATGGCTATTTTATGTCAAAGTCTGTCTCCAGCGACAGCCTTGAAGGTCCAGCAAATCCCTTTCAAATTTAATGTTCCATTTGCCAACTACCAATGTTCATACCTTTCTTGGGACAGGGGCAGGCACAATGTATTCTAAACATCACAGCTGACCTAGTTGGAGATCCTGTAAATAATGACAGCTGATGGGTGGTAAAATCTACAGCCTTTCTCTACTGTTGACCCAGAAAGAGCAACAGGTGTGACAAGGCATCTACATTGTTTTCCTTCTCTCCATAATTAAAGTAGGCTTTCCTTGAACTGCAGCTGATTGGCATTGTGTTAGGCTGAAGTCACATCTCATGTGTTGCTGTTGGAAAAGTTATCGTCTTTTTTATCTCCTACATATTTCCTACAGACATTGCCTAGAGATCATTCCATATGTGACTTTCCTCCACCCAAGCTGAAACAGTTAATACATGGAAGGAATCCGTTTCTCCAACAAAGACAGTTTCTCCAACAAAGACAGTTTCTATTTATTATACAGTATAAAGCTGACTGGTTTAAGCCTAAACTTGCTTTTATCAAGAACTGATTTCCCTCATAAATCACTGCACTTCCTGTTTCCTCTCTCTATATATTGTTGTTTCAAAAAGCTTTATTCAAAGTGAACAATTTACATTAATACCTCAAAACAATCAACACATGACAATTATATACAAGAGTTGGATAAGTTTAATGCATGGACACCTTCTATCACTCTCTGTTACAAATCTTAACAAGGATTTTCAACAAGACTTGCTGTTTTACTTATTATAATGACCCTTTTTCCTTTTGGTGAAAACACTGTTCTTCTTTCAACAGAAATATCATTACTCACCTGAATAAGCATCCAGATGAACTGAGAAAGGTAGAAAAAGTGCGTCACAGATGCCAAGGCAGAGCAGCTTTCATCCGAGAGCTCCTGACTAATGTACGCAGCAGCCAGAAATGAAATCTGCAACAGAAAAAAGAGACCATCAAGCAATTGTTGTGCGGCAGGAGCAAAAGTTCATCTAGAGAGAAATAAATCGCAGTAAAATGAAATTAAGATGATATTTTAGATTAGTGCTAATAGCTAAGCCATCATGAACACACAGGGATGTCTGAATAATCAAAGAACAGCCATATTGTACAAATAAACAAATTTAATGTAGTGAAATACACATCATATTCCTTGCTAAATACAAGCTGCTGTTGATTGTTTTAAGATAGTTGTCCCCCTTAAATACTGTTTCTATTATAAAATAATCAGCTCTATGTTTATATATGATTTAACTACAGGTCCATAAATACACAGGAATAATTCAATGTCAAGGGACGCTACTGGGGGAATATTTGGATTCATAGATCTTCACTGCCAAAGGGCTGCGATCTCCTTGGGTTGGTTCAGAATCTTAAAACATAAGGGGCAGCATTTCTACCCTACTTCTTATTTTAATCTTTAGTTCTCGGCTGTGCTGAGCCTGAACTACCCTCCAAGTTATAAATCTCTGATACTAATTGCAAGGGGGATTAACCATTCAGAAATTATTAAACATTCTTAATTACTCAGGAAAAACCTTCTTCGAGAAAATTCATATGTGTGAGTTCCACATACTTCTGTCGCAGCAGTTATACTGGCCCATCCATGCAGATGTATTACAGTGGTTATTGGCTTGGAGCAATCTAAACTGTAGAAAGGACAAACTATGTACTTGTCCCAACTGGTTTTTTTTCAGCACATTTGCTGCCTGCCCCTCTCCTGCCTCACCAGATCCACAGCTACAGAAACGACCATGGTGACATAAGTAACCTAAACCAGCTGAGTGACACAAGAGAGTTGACTATCCATCCAAACCTTTATTAAGTGATAACATCATTTATTAATGGCATTGCTATTTCCAATGCATGATGATCATGATCAAATGAGAATAATACACCTCCATATGTGCATGAGTTTGACCACAAGTAGCAATGGCTAATCCTGTATATACCCTACAACATGTTCCTGTCGGTCCTGCTGCATTCTCACACTTGCTCCAAGGCAAGGCAAGGCACGGCACTGTCTAAAAGCATACATCCCTGCCTTCTGTCACTTTCCTGACCTTTTTTCTTGACATAAAATCATAACAAACGCGTTGTTGCTATAACATTCTCTAGCAGACCTAGAGAAAAAGTACAGTGAAGAAATGAGAAAAATAAGTTAAACCAAAAGAGTAACATGTCCAGTTTTTTCTCTTGACTAAAGGCCCTTACTTTGCCTTTTAAAATAAAAATTGCTATGTATTTAAGTACAGGCTCTAGCATGGCGACCCCTCAGAGCTGATTGTTTGCCATGGATTACTAGACCAGGACAAAATTATTTTTCATGCAGGATCACCTTGTCCATACAAAAGAGGCTAGGGGGTAAATTTATCAAAGAGTGAAGTTCCGCAGCTCACAATTCATTTCTATGGGATTTTGAAAGGCATATTTATCAATGGGTGAAAGTGAAAGTTCACCCTTTGATAAATACGCCTTTAAAAATCCCATAGAAATGAATGGAAAGTGGCGGAATTTCACTCTAGTGGCAGAACTTCACTATTAACTTCACTTTTTGATAAATATACCCCTATATTTTTCTAGGTATTTGAGGCCATGAGACCATTTTTATTATATATATATATATATATATATATATATATATATATATATATATATATATATATATATATATATATATATATATATGCCATTTTAATCAAATCATTTACATTTTTAAAAAATATTTTCTCTTTAATAAATCAGTACCTTGTACTTGATCCCAACTAATCTTTACTGGAGGTAAAACAATTGGTTTATTTTATGTTTCAGTGATTTTTTTAGTAGGCGTAAAGTATGGAGATCCAAATTACAGAAATACCCCTTGTCTAGAAAACCCTAGGTCCTGAGCATTCTGGATAACAGGTCCCACACTTCTGTTTATCTGTAGCACCCCTGTATATAACACTGCATCGAATATCATCATATTAAAGGCGTGTGGTCCATTTGGCATAAGTTTTTATTGATACAAACCCACACATTTATAGTGCTCCAGTGCAGGATCATTATCAGACAACAGAATAGACATTTTATAACTAAATGTCAGATACGTGAAAGAGGAAGTAGCGGTCATCTTAGAATTACAATGTATTTGCTAAACATTTGTCAGCACTTGCTAATTATTCAGCAGGAGCACAGAACAAAGGTACTGAGTGTTCCCATGCCGTGTTAGTACAGAGAGCAATGAGTCAGGAGGCATTCAGAGCTGTCACTGAGCGCTCCATACTCTTGTGTATTTCTCAACGACTTTGCTTCTGCTTCATGGAAATGATTTAGCTTGAGACTTACTCCTTGCCTTTAATATAACTAAGGGCAGGAAATATCATATTAACTGAATTATACACTGTTCTGATCTGTAATCTGGCTGTTCTCTCCCACTGCACCCATGGATAACAATTACAGTATTCAAAAAACAGTAGAATTGTACTACTGAGGGCTATGGCACCCAGCGACAATGTGACCCTTTTGCCACCTGGGCAATTTACAGCTTGCCAGGCTGGTGGCAAATAGATCAAACTACCTCTTGATGGGTTGATTCACCTTTAAGTACACTTTAAGGGGCAGATTTATTAAGGGTCAAAGGGAAAATTAGGATTATTTAATTTTTTTTTTCAAAACTCTCAAATTCGAATTATGAATTATCCGAAACTTGATGCAAGTTTTGATTTGAATTTTGATATTTATCATACTCTGGCCCTTTAAGAACTAAAATGTTACTATTCACCACCATAAATTTGCCGAATTTTATTATACCGTATATACTCGAGTATACGCCGACCCGAGTATAAACCGAGGTACCTAATTTTACCTACGAAAACTGGGAAAACTTATTGACTCTAGTATAAGCCTAGACACAACTACAGCCCTGTCTCCCAGCGACCCCCCCCAGCGATCAACCGGACTTCTTTGCAAAGTTGATGGTGACAGAGAATTGCCAAACGGATTACTGCGTGCATTGTCCCACTACCATGTGCAGAGGGTGCTGTTTGATATTGCCATCACTGTTAATCTTTCGTATAACCAACAGAGGGCGCTGTGTGATATTGCAGTCACTGTTATTCTTTCATATAACCAACAGAGGGCGCTGTGTGATATTGCAGTCACTGTTAATCTTTCATATAACCAACAGAGGGCACTGTGTGATATTGCAGTCACTGTTATTCTTCCATATAACCAACAGATGACGCTGTGTGATATTGCAGTCACTGTTATTCTTTCATATAACCAACAGAGGGTGCTGTGTGATATTGCAGTCACTGTTATCCTTCATATAACCAACAGAGGGCGCACTGTTATTCTTTCATACAACCAACACATGGCGCTGTGTGATTTTGCAGTCACTGTTATTCTTTCATATAACCAACAGAGGGCGCACTGTTATTCTTTCATATAACCAACAGAGGGCATTGTGGGATATTGCAGTCTCTCCCCAAGTGAACTGTTGGTATAGGAATGATTAAAAGTGACTGCAATCTCAGCTACTCGGGTCGGGTACCGCTGACCCGAGTATAAGCCGAGGTAGACTTTTTTAGCACATTTTGGATGCTGAAAAACTCGGCTTATACTCGGGTATACACGGTAAGTCAATGGGAGATGGCCAGGGATCAATTTGGTGATCCAAGTTTAAAAAATTAGATTTTAATAATACATTTTGATTGGTCGAATTTCAAATTTATGGGAGTTTATGGAAGTTTCAAAAAAACTAACATGAAATTCAACCCTTGATAAATGAGCCTCCCAATAACATAGTAAGTAAGGTTGAAAAAAGACACACGTCCATCAAGTTCAACCTTTTAGTTTCTTTTTTTTTTTAATCTGCCTAACTGCTAGTTGATCCAGAGGAAGGCAAAAAAAACCCATCTGAAGCCTCTCCAATTTGCCTCAGAGGGGGAATAAATTCCTTCCTGACTCCAAAAATCGGACTAGACCCTGGATCAACTTGTACTATGAGCTGTCTTCCATAACCCTGTATTCCCTCACTTGCTAAAAAGCCATCCAACCCCTTCTTAAAGCTATCTAATGTATCAGCCTGTGCAACTAATTCAGGGAGAGAATTCCACATCTTCACAGCTCTCACTGTAAAAAAACCCCTTCCGAATATTTAGGCGGAACCTCTTTTCATCTAATCGGAATGGGTGACTTTGTGTCAGCTGGAAAGACCTACTGGTAAATAAAGCATCAGAGAGATTATTATATGATCCCCTTATATATTTATACATAGTTATCATATCTCCCCTTAAACTCCTCTTCACCAGCGTGAACATCCCCAATTTGGCCAGTCTTTCCTCATAGCTAAGATTTTCCATACCTTTTACCAGATTAGTTGCCCTTCTCTGTACCCTCTCTAATACAATAATGTCCTGTTTGAGTGATGGAGACCAAAACTGTACGACATATTCTAGATGGGGCCTTACAAGTGCTCTATACAGTGGAAGAATGACCCCCTCCTCCCTTGACTCTATGCCCCTTTTAACACAGCTCAAGACCTTATTTGCCCTTGATGCTGCCGACTGGCATTGCTTGCTACAGCCAAGTACTACAAGGACTCCAAGGTCCTTTTCCATAATGGATTTGCCTAGTGCAGTCCCATTAAGGGTATAAGTGGCTTGGATATTTTTACATCCCAGGTGCATGACTTTACATTTATCAACATTGAATCTAATTTGCCACTTAGCTGCCCAGATTGCCAGTTTATCAAGATCCTGTTGCAAGGATGCCACATCCTGGATGGAATTAATTGGGCTGGATAGTTTAGTGTCATCTGCAAACACTGATACATTACTTACAATACCCTCCCCTAAGTCATTAATGAACAAGTTAAATAAAAGTGGACCCAATACCGAGCCCTGAGGGACCCCACTAAGAACCTTACTCCAAGTAGAGAATGTACCATTAACAACCACCCTCTGTACCCGATCCTGTAGCCAGTTTCCTATCCATGTGCAAACAACTTAATTAAGCCAAAAGACCTTAGTTTAGAAAGCAGTCGTTTGTGGGGCACAGTATCAAACGCTTTGGCAAAATCCAAATAGATCACATCTACTGCCCCCCCACTGTCCAGCATCTTACTTACCACATCATAAAATGCAATCAAATTTGTTTGACATGACCTATCCTTCATAAAACCATGCTGATTGCTGCTCATAATGCCATTCACTAGGACAAAATTTTGAATGTGATCCCTTAACAAGCCTTCAAATAATTTGCCCACCACAGATGTCAAATTTACTGGCCTATAATTGCTAAGATGTGATCATAATCCCTTTTTAAATATTGGAATAACATCAGCTTTTCTCCAATCCATAGGCACCATACCAGATGAAAGTGAATCTGAGAAAATCAGAAATAGGGTCTGGTGTAAAACTGAACTAAGCTCTCTTAGAACCCGAGGGTGTTTGCCATCAGGCCCTGGAGCATTATTGCTGATAGCATTTTTTCTGCTAGTAGAGAAAGCTCTATCACCAGTGATGTTTGCTAATGATTTGAATGGCAATTGCTTGTAAAGGTGGCCAAACACAGGCCGATGAGCTGCCGAATGCCTCTGATGGGCCGGCCTGAGTGATATATTGCTGAAAATTGGGCAGAAAGCAATTGGCAGGTTTGAAAATCCCTTCAGGGCATACAGTAGATGGCTTTGGCTCATGTCCTCACCCAACAGCCTGCATTGATCGGCCTAAGGGCCAAACACCCGGATCAGCCCGATATTGCCCTTCTCAGCGTTGACATTGGTAAAAGAACCTTTGCCAAAATGAACAGATCCTTCTGTGTAACTTTCTTCTTTTTAAATGAATGGAAGGAGCAAACATTTGGTTATATGAGGACACCAGATTTTTGACGGCAGCCCTGATTGCTTGCTATGGATTACTGAACTGGCAAAATATTAGAATATATATATATATATATATATATATATATATATATATATATATATATATATATATATATATATATAGTCGTGTTCCAAGGAATGACGCACTCCAGGACTTCATAATGAGATCAAGCAAAGGGAAGTTTATTTGTCAACGTTTCAGTCCAGTCTGGACCTTTCACAAGACATATATATAATTTACCCATTGGCTTGTGCTTAATACAGGTAAGCATATCTCTATAAAGGATGTTAAAACTCAAATAGTTACTCCTTATATAATATTTATGTCCCCATTTTAGACTTCTCCCTTGCCTACACATTCTGAGAGGATTATAGCACAATAAGATGGTTATGGTAATTAATAAGAAACATTGTTGTCAGCCAACCCAAGACAATAGTTTAGGCAAGTTTGTGAATATGATATATCCAGCACCTTTATGGCTACCAACTCCTTTGGTAAGTGATGTTTGGTTATTGCAGGATTTACAGTAAATGTATACTCCTGTATTTATAACTGCATAGTTCTGTATGGCAATCTCTGTATTTATTCCATCCCTTTCTTTACTCATAAAGCAGCCCCCTTGTTTGTCCAGAAGTATCAGGTGCCCCTTTTGTTTGGGATGGATCACAAGCCATTGCAGTTCATTTTTTTATTAATGAAGTGTTTCTATGCATTGCACTTCATTATGTTTTATTATATTGCACTCCATTAAGCAACGTTAATTGCTCTGTTTTGTATTTGTGCAAGGAGCATGCATGCTAAATGTAACAGTCTTGAAAGTTCATTTAGGGTGATAACCACAGAGCAAGGTAACGGAAAGCACAGTGTTCCTCACCATTCATTATTTTAGTCCTACTTATAAAGTCTTTGCACACAATTCTTCAAGGCTGGTGAGCATATATGGGCAGAAAAGTGAATAAACCACCACTTCCATGCAGCATAGTTGCCATTGAAGTCAAGGGGAGCTGCAGAAAGTGGTTTTCTATCCTCTGTGGGAAACTCTGAACCTAAAATAGAGCAACATGAGCCAAGCTGCTGTATTTTTAATATAAACCTTTAGCATGGGTAATGGAGCAAATGCATAATGTGTAGTAATCCTCCAACTGGGCTCCAGACACACAGCACACTATATTGTACACTAAAAATACTAAAATAGTTTTGACTTCAATGGTAGACACCTCCCAGAATACCAGTTTTAGCCTCTAATGAAAATCAGTTGAGTGTAAAAGTAAGATGACACTGAATATCAGCTTACAATGCCATCTAAAAACAGGCAGCCATTCTTGGAAAGGTTCATGGTTCCCTCAAACACATGCCTCCTCTAACCTCTCACCCAATTTCACCAAGTTGTTGTGGAGTAACAGCCTACCAAGAATTATATGATGCCAACGAGCACATAAATCAAGGGCACAATTAGGCTGTTAAACTGAGTTTTATCACAAAACGAGATGCAATAATTAATTGTTCCTTACCACATAATGTTTGCTTGTCAGTTATCTGATGGATTGAATCCACAGTTAGATTGAGACAAAGCTTTTTAGACAGTAATATATGTGGGAAGCTATCCAAACACACAAAAACAGCAGCCAGAAAACAGGCACGCATAATGATTCATAACACAGACTAGATCCCGACTCCATATTTTACACTACAAGCAGGTCCGGATTGAGAATTAAAATAGGCCCTGGCATTTCAGATACACAGAGGCCCAATCAGCCCACTCAGAGGCCCAAACAGCCCCCACCAGCCCACTAAATACTGACTTTCTATGGCACCTTATAGCAGCCCCTCTGGCATTTGCCAGAGCCCACAGATTGCCAGTCCGGGCCTTGTAGTCTACAAGTATAGGATATATTATCTGGAATGCTTTGAACCTAAGGTTTTCTCAACATGGATTTCTGTAAATTGGAGCACCATACTGTAAGTTTGCTAAAAAAATAAATAAACCAAATAGGATTGTTTTGCCACCAGTATTGATACCAATAAGTACAAGGTACTGGATTACAGAGAAAAAAGGAAATATTTGCAGATAACTGTAATCGTAACCCTTTAAGTGCAAGTAATGCAGATTGTATACTGTACCTATGTTAAGAGGTGAGGCCTGGATGCCATCTGATAATTATGATAAGCATGTGCTGACTTGGTGGAAAAATTCTAGGAAGGCTGCAATAGACCCTTTGGGATGCTACAGACACCAGAGCTGATAGCAAAGTCAAGGAGGGGCTTTGCTTAGAAAAAATACATGTACAGGATATAAATAATGGTTATGTAAATTAAAATAACATATTTTTTTGTGTTACTTTATTCCCTTAAAGGGGCAGTTTACACTTAAAATAAGCACAATAACTAGTGCGAAAAAAAATTTTCTGGCTAAAACTAAGGGGCACATTTACTTAGCTTGAGTGAAGGATTAGAATAAAAAATACTTCGAATTTTGAAGTTTTTTTTTGGCTACTTCGACCATCGAATTGGCTACTTTGACCTTCGACTACGACTTCGAATCAAACGATTCGAACTAAAAATCGTTTGACTATTCGACCATTCGATAGTCGAAGTACTGTCTCTTTAAAAAAAACTTCGACCACCTACTTCGCCAACTAAAACCTACCGAGCACCAAGGTCCCCATAGGCTTTCTAACCAATTTCTGATCGAAGGAAAATCGTTCGATCGATGGATTAAAATCATTCGAATGGTTCGATATTCGGAGCCGAAGGATTTAACTTCGAGGTTCGAATATCGAGGGTTAATTAACCCTCGATATTCGACTAATAGTAAATGTGCCCCTAAGTGATAAGCGAATCAGACCTGTTTCTGAAAATTAGTGAAACAGCATAAAAAACCTTGACGTCAATGGGTGTGACATAGTTAAAATCATGCAACTTTTTTTTTTACTATACATTAGAGTCTAAAAGGTGGGTTAGAAATATTTTGCTCTTCCCTTCTTGTTATACCTTGAATTAAAAAAAAAAAAATCCAGGTTTTACTAAATATGGCTTCCTCAATACACAGGGGAAAGGCAGATCAGCAACCCTCTATAAACAAACCCAAGGCTGAAATCTTTGTTAGGCTCAAAGTAGGAACAGCCCAATGCACAGAGGATTGTTAATCAAAATAATAAGGATCTTTCTGTAATTTGGATCTCCATACCCTTAGTCTACTTAAAAATAAATGAAATATTAAATAAACCCAGTAGGATTGTTTTGCCACCAGTAAGTATGAATTACATCTTTATTAGCATTGAGTACAAGATACTGTTTTATTATTACAGAGAATAGAAAGCCATTTTTAAAAATGTGAATTATTTGAGTAAAATGAAGTCTATGGAAGATGGCCTTCCCATCATTTGGAGCTTTCTAGATAATGGGGTTCTGGATAATGGATCCCATACCTATGCCAACTTTTACCGGTACTAGAACCTGGAAACAACAGTAAGAAGTTAAGTGAAAGTGGCTTTCAATTCAACTACTGTATATAGTTTTATTAAAACAAAAGGATGGGCAAAAACTCTACTCATAAATACGTGCCAAAAAGGCTTGTATACTGTCTGTTTAATGCACTCAGTGAATAGAGATGAGCAAGGCAAATTGACAGTTACTTTCCTGCCCTAAACAGATTAGTTATTTAATTTGATCTGCGCCAGATCTCTGCAAATGGTATAATTGAAACATATGCAAATTGAGGTCTGGTTAGTGCAGCCGAAGCAGGGGAAATACTGAGATTTTGTAAGGGGGAGGCAGACTAAAGAGTTATTGTTTTATAAATATATTTCTGCTATATACTGCTAACATACAGGAACCAGGACTGACTGCTGCTCCCCCTTTAAAACCTGGTAGACCCTAAATAGTTATTTGGCCCAGTCATGCTGTAAGTGGCAATGCACCTGCTCTAATAAGTTTGTGCCGTTTCACCCACGGATGCTAGGAAACCCTGGAGCCACAACAGCTTGGGCCAGTTGGTAATTCCAAGGTTCTCCTAGTATTTTGTGCAACTGACTCAGTGGCATAACTAGATGTTACTGGGCCCCACAGCAAATTAATTTTAGGGCCCCCAACATATCCAGAGGTTGTCCTGTTTTATCAATATTTTTTGAAATTGTATATGAACTAGAGCATCATGGGGCCCCTATACCTCCTGGGCCCCCCTGCAGCCGCAGGGTCTGCTTCCTCTATAGTTACGCCCCTGAACTGACTAGCACCAAGAATATGGAGTGCTAATGCTGTTGGGATGTGACACCATCCCAACTCTGAATCTGTGCATTGCAACTTGAGTGTGATTCACGCTGAAATTCCAGAGGAAATGGTGCACTGTAGGTTAAAAAATGTATGATTTGCATCTGAAAACATCACTGTGTCCCTTTCACTTGTTTTGCAAATGACTTTGGGAGCCAGGTATGGAATCTTTTATTCTGCCCAAGCTAACGGGGCATTAGAAGCATTTCAGCCATTTATTCAGGACAAACCTATCACTATATAATACAAGGTAATGGTACTTCCAAATTCTATGGCCACATTTTTTACTAAATCATACAAACTTGAAGGTTTACTGCAAACCTTTTTCTTTCTTATTTCAACAGAGCTGGCAAGTGCTGCATATTGTGTTTCTCTGAGCTGGTTATTTCTAGGGAATATAATCAATTGCCAGTAGCTGCTGCTGTTCTCCTCTTGCCCATCACCTCCATCCCACCTCTATTCTTCCCTGTAGCAAGCGCTGATGCCGGCTCAAACTGGCTGGCTCCAGACACGGCTCCAGACATAGCAGCATCCTCCACTCTCTGGGCTTTGTTTCCAGTTGAAACACACAAGCAAAAAAAAAAAATCTGTCTCTCTCTGATGGAAAACATGTTAAAGCTTTTTCAGTTTCCTCAATTAAGAATAAATACAGGCTTTAGTAGATCCTTCAGGTTTCATATCATGACTGTATGATTTATAGTGTGATGCTGAATAGGCACCGTGTATTCCTTCTTGCCTCTTTATCTATGATAGCATGCAAGCATATTGGTGGACAGTTGCTTAAAGTCTGGGCACCATTTTTATTGCAGCCATGCATGTGTGTCATGTGCAAAAAAACTCATGCATGTATTTATTGGTATAGAAAGCACACTGATTCTGCACTTCTAGCCCCCCAATAAGATTTATTAGATATCACCTTTATATTCTGTGACCTATATCTTCACTGATTTCTTATAACCGAGAAGACAACTAAAACACTTGTTTATCAATGCTTTATTTTAACAGGGCATGACATTAGAGATGTACCAAGGTCACCGGAATTAGAGCTCCTAATGATTCCCAGAGATCATGGAAGATTTGAGATTGAGAAGATTTGAGACTCTAACCCAAAATTGTGCCCCCCAAAAAACTATTGCTAAGTTTGGCCTAGCCTAGAGGTCATTTACAGTGAGATCTAGAGAAGATTTGCTCTAATAGGTGCCCCTGGACAGGGTCGGACTGGCCCCCCAAGATACCAGAAAAAAATCCTGGTGGGCCCAGGTCCTGCTGGGCTCTGCTAACTGCCCCATTAAACTCTGCTGACAGCCCAGCTCCTGCTTTACTGGCCCTTACCCTCCCAATAGCCACCATGCTGGGCCCTACCTACTTTGTGCCTCTGTGAAGGCCACTTGTCCACCCATTCATTGCAGTGCTGGGGCCTGCAAGGCCTAACAACCACTCTGTGCCACATTTAAATGGAGTTTAAGTTAAAGATAGGGATTAAGAAGAGCAGACATGAATGTCTCTGACTGACTGGAACAATTGGGCATCTGTGAAACTAAAACAATGGGAGTATAGAGACAGTTGCTGATGGGGGTGCACTGTATTTCCCCTTTCATCCCTCCTTTTTACCCATTTTTATGCAAAGGTTTGTGTGGTGTGGGAAAAGTAATGCTTTAGATATGCAGTAATTTTACTAGCATGTCTGGGGTTAATTTGCTATAATCTATTTTCTACAGTGACTTTACTGATTGGGGTTAAAATTCTTATGTCTATTTGCTGAAGTGATTTTACTGGTATGTCTCTGGATAATACTCCGGTCTTGTGTTTCTGCAATGATCTTAATAGCAGGTTTAGGGGGATAAATGATTTTCTGCAGCGATCTTACTGTACTTGCATATTTGGTTAACTATGCCTAAAGGGTGTGGCTAAGGGCATACACATGTTGGTACTACGCTCGGTGCATTGTTGGGCCCCCAAGTTTCACTTTCACCCTTAGGCCTTATATTGTGTTGAGACATTATGTGGATGCTGGATAAGAAGGACAAATATATACCCCATAACAAAAATAAAACATTGTAATGTTGGATCAGGACATTATTTGCCCTGGGGGTAACTTTCATCTGTTTTTTTTGGGGGGGGGGTGACAGAATGGTTTTACTTATCTTGTTACTGCTTTTTTTAAATGTGTTAGTGTGCTGTTATTTATATTCTCTACAAAGAAACTGTATTCCCCATATGTTACACATCTAATTATAGTACTTCATATGCACATAGGCTGTATACATACACATATACCTCTTATACCGTTAAAATCTGTTTGGCCTGTTAGAGTGATATTTGGGGTAACTGCATATTTACTTGCCTATATATTCCTGGAAGCCCAGCTTAAAGGCCATTTAAGGTGATATTTAGGGTGAACACTCCTGGCTCTCCTAGATATTTGGAACAATAGCAGGTTGCATTACAGCACATTTTTTATATCCATAACTTGTGCAATTAATAAATAAATCATGCTTAATTAAACACCAGATCCTGCAATACATTTTTGTCCATTCAGGATGAACATATGCTAGCTATACAAACTGTATTCCAGATGGTGCTATCCCCCATGCTTCTTATACTGTAATGTGCATAAACTGATGTTAAACTACATATCTAGTACACAAGTTGTAAACATAATCACATTGAAAGAGCAACGGCATAAACACAAATCACTGCAGATCATTCAGATTGTGCAATAAACACAGTTAAATGAATCATTGACAATAATGTTTGGACATAAGCGCAAAATGTCACACATATTAATGCTAATCAGTTACTGCCTTTTAATCCACTGGGATGTTTTTAGGCAGTTGCTCACCCCAGACAACAAAGCTACAAGCTGGTGTATAGAATAAGGGCACAACACAGTTCTCTTATGGGAAGTGGATAGAGCTCCCCCATGTGTGCAGATCATTTCATTTCTTTTATAGAAGAAAGTGCCAAGTTCTGGTATGTAGCTTCACGGTTTGGATTTTAAGATCACCATATTTTAGTGCTGTCATGTCTTCTGGGAATAAATACCAGTCTTCCTATGTTAGTTATGTTTCTTGTCTATTAATAACACTGGATTTTATGAGCTGGCAATATTATCATATACACACAGTTTGCATGAAATTCAGTTGAAAACTAGATTGACCTAAGGTACCTAATAGTGATATGGCTGCTTTTTCTGCAAGATGCATCATTGGATGTGACACAACTTGCAGCTATCATTAAAAAGTAGTTTTTGCAGATTTTATTAAAAATTATAGGTTGATATACAAGAGCGACCAATCTACATCAAACAGAAGGCTAATAGACTGGGGCAGCATTTGCAAACAACTGTTATTTGGGTCACAATGTGCAAGAAGGCCTCTGAGCTGCCCATATAGCAGCAAAAGAGATACAGGTACGGGATCTCTTACAGTATCTGGAAATCCATTATCTAGAAAGTTATGAGTTCCATTTTAAACAAATAATTAGAATGTATAAAACATGTTTTTTCTCTGTAATAATAAAACAGTACATTATACTTGATCCCAAGTAAAATATACCTAATCCTAATCAGAGGCAAATAATGTTATTGAGTTTTTTTAATGCTTATTTTTTTAGCAGACTTAAAGCATTGAGATCCAAATTATGGAAAGACCCCTTATCTGGATTATCCATATCCAGGTCCCAAGCATTCTAGATATCAGGTCCCATACCTGAATACTGATTCACCACAATTTACCAACTGACCATTTAAATTAAACTAATGTGGGGGAAAGTCACCAGTAACCGTTAATTTCAGCTACAATAAGCAGGGTAAACTGGCATATGCAAGTACATATTTACCAGTAATATTTAACAGTAACTGTGCTGTAGTTATATATGACCCCCTGTGTAAGTTAGCCCTTGTTGTCTGCACTTTTTTTTAGTGAAGCTCAGGTTTCAACAGTGTCAACATTTTCCCTTCCCAACAGAAGAGGTTTCACTGTCTGAACAGTTTGCTGTTTTCCTGGTGCCAGGGTTTGGCATGTGGTTGATCGAGTAGACAAATTATTTGGTGATGCTGGACATGACCCAGCTATCTTAGTACATATTGGTACTTACGACAAAATGAGGAACAAACCAGTGAAGGTTTCCGTCTTAATAGTCCTAATTCTAGTAATAGAACTAATGAAGCATGGTTAACGCACAAGGAAATTTAAAAATATTGATGCACCTGATGAAGGCTGAAGGGCTGAAACATGTTGTGCACAATTTCCCTGCAATAAATACAGAATGATGATTTAAAACATTTTATGTGCTATCTGGGTACTACTTTAACTCTGATTATTAAATTATCGTATTAGTTACACTGTTTTCTGTGCTGCCATGTAGTAATTATCTGTATTAATTACAGACATTGTGACAATTATATTGTATATGTACTGTATATTGTGAGTGGGTCCCTAAGCTCAGTAAGTGACAGCAGCACAGAGCATGTGCAGTGAATCAGCAGAAAAGAAGATGGGGCGATACTGGGGCAATTTTGGAGACACAGATCTTTACTGCTATGGTGGTGTGGTTGCCTTGGGTTGGTACAGAAGCCCAAAACATAATGTACAACATTTCTAGCTTACTTCTCCTTTAAATTATGAGTGTAGACTGTCAAGGTTGGGGTTGTTTTCTCTGGAAAAAAAGATGCTTGTGAGGGGACATGATTACACTTTACAAGTACATTAGAGGACATTTGTAATAAAAGTACCTGGGTCGCGGCGGCGTGGACGGCCGCCACGCCGCCGCGCTCCTTCTCTGTCGGCTTCCAGGTCCTAGTGCGCGCGCGGCGCGCATGCGCATTATTTAAAGGTGCAGGCGCGCTGGCGTAATTACGCCAGCGCGCAATGGCGCGAAATTCAAACAGTATTTAAGCCCATTCATTGTTACTGCTGGTTGCCCGTGATAGGATTTATCCTGTGGTTTTGCCTGAAGCCTTGTGCTGTTTGTCCGTGTATATTCTGCTTGTTATCCGGTTTTGACCCCAGCCTGTTTCCTGACGACGCTCCCATCTGAATCCTGACCTGTGCCTGTTACCCGACTACTCTATTGCCTGTACCCCTTCTGCTTGATACCCGGTTTTGACCCTTGCCTGCCTGACGATCCTTGCTATCTGCCTGCCTCGACCCAGCCTGTCTGACGATCCTCTCTGCCTCATCCTTGCCTGTAACCGTGATCCTCGGCCCAAAAGACTCTAGATACTTGCCGTGCCCCATTGCCTGCCAGAACTCTAGCCTTGCCCACTCATAAGTCCAGGTGGCACCCGAGTAGGCGGAGGGCCTTCCCGAAGCCCAAAAGTGGTCACACATACTGGTGAAGAGAGCTCTGACCATGGTGCTTGGCTCTAGTTCTGGTATTGGGTGCCGGCCGTGACATTATCACGGGCCATGGAGGACGACGATCACATTGAAGCTGCTGCTGCTGCTGCTCCTCTCCCAACATCCACTGATCTGTTGCTTACTACTTTGCTGCAACGAATGGAGGACCAGGAGCGAAAGCAGAATTATCTGCTCCAGGGGTTCGATAATCTTACCCGCCAGCTGGGACCCTCGCAGCAGTCAGCTAGTTCTGTTCCTACACTCTCTGTGGGTTCCCCGCCAGATAGGGGTTCTACATCCAGACCCCAGGAACCCAAGATCGCATTTCCTGCCAAGTTCGGTGGGGACAGAACCCAGTTTTTTGTTTTTCAAGAAGCCTGTAAGCTGTACCTCAGCTTTTTCCCCCACTCTTTTCCCTCTGATGAGGAAAAGGTTAGATTCGTTATGACCCTATTAGGGGGTGACCCCCAAATCTGGGCACTTAGACTGCCAGCCACCGATCCTGCCCGTTTTTCCTTAAACCATTTCTTCCGTTCTATGGCTATTCTATACGATGACCCGGATCGCGCCTCTTCGGCCGACTCCGCGATTCGTAAATTACGCCAAGGTAAACGGGAGGTGGAAACTTATTGTACTGAGTTTCGTAGGTGGGCGGTGGAAACTGGGTGGAATGATACGGCTCTACGGAGTCAGTTTCGCATTGGTCTGGCCAAATCTGTCAAAGACAGCCTTGTTAACTATCCCCTATCTGCCAGTCTGGATGACCTTATGTCTTTGGCCATCCAGATAGATAGGAGACAAAGGGAGAATAGGGATGAACAGGATACTTCTGTTGGGTATAAACATGTTCATAGTGCTAAGTTGTCAAACCCCTCTGTGTCTCAACCTCAGGAGGAGCCTATGCAGCTAGGCATCTCACACCTTACTCCTGAGGAAAAGGCACGCAGGTGGTCCCTTGGGCTGTGTATTTACTGTGGGGAGAAGGGTCACTTTCTCAATCAATGCACCAAGAGGCCGGGAAACGCCCAAGCCTAAATGGAGAAGGGGAGCTCCATTTGGGTGCAGGCGTTTCCTCTCCCCAATCTACCTCCAAGGTTCTATTACCAGTTAAACTGACCTGGCCTACGGGCACTATCGAGGTGTCAGCTTTCATTGATTCTGGGGCGGAGGGTAATTTCTTGGACACGGCTTTTGCTGCAAAATTCAAAATTCCACTGGTTGCCCTTAATCCGCCCATGAGAATTCTTGCTGTAGACAAAAGACCCTTGGGGTCTGGGGTGGTTTCCCAAAAGACCATCAACCTGTCCTTGTGTATAAGTAATCTGCATTCTGAAGAAATAGCTCTGTACCTCATTGAGGGAGCTTCCTGTCCTCTCATTCTGGGTTTATCCTGGCTCCAGAGGCATAACCCTCTGATAGATTGGGTTTCTAGGGAGGTTATTCAGTGGGGTTCTGATTGTAGTGGGGTGTGTACTCCTTCTGTAGTGGGTAATACCATCCTTGAGGGGTTACCATCTGCCTACACTGCCTATTCTGATGTATTTTCCAAAGAGGCAGCTGAGACACTACCCCCACATCGGCAGTATGACTGCCCTATTGATCTGCTTCCTGGATCATCTCCCCCTCGAGGCAGAACCTTTCCCCTTTCATTGCCTGAGGCCCAGGCAATGAGAGAGTATATTCAAGAGAACCTTGCTAGAGGGTTTATTAGGCCTTCCATTTCCCCTGCGGGGGCGGGGTTTTTCTTTGTAGGCAAGAAAGACGGTGGTTTACGCCCCTGTATTGATTATAGGGGCTTGAACAAGATCACTGTGAAAAACCGCTATCCCTTACCCCTTATCTCTGAATTGTTTGACCAGGTCAAGGATGCTAAAATTTTCTCCAAATTAGACCTGAAGGGGGCTTACAATCTCATATGGATCAGGGAGGGGGATGAGTGGAAAACTGCTTTCAATACCAGGCAGGCAACCTCGTAATGCCCTTTGGTCTATGTAACGCCCCAGCAGTGTTTCAGGAATTTGTCAATGACATCTTCCGGGACCTGTTGGGGGTATATGTTGTGGTTTACCTTGACGACATACTCATTTTTTCTGCAAACCTTTGCGAACATCGCATTCATGTCTGTGAGGTATTACGTAGGTTAAGGGTGAATTGTCTGTATGCTAAGTTAGAGAAATGCACATTCGAGGTAACCTCTGTCCAATTTCTGGGGTTCAACATTTCTTTTAAGGGTCTTGAGATGGATCCGGGCAAGGTGAGAGCTGTCCTGGATTGGACTCAACCCCTTTCACTGCGTGCAACCCAGAGATTCTTGGGGTTCGCAAATTATTACAGGCAATTCATCAAAAACTTTTCTGTCATAGTGGCGCCCATCACTAATTTAACCAAAAAAGGTGCTGATCCCAGCATGTGGCCCCCTGAAGCTATTCAAGCTTTTGAAACACTCAAGAGGGAATTCAGTTCCGCCCCAATTCTACGCCATCCTGATACTGCTTTACCTTTCATTGTGGAGGTAGATGCTTCTGAGGTAGGAGCAGGGGCGGTTCTTTCCCAAAGGCACCCGACTACCAACAAGTTGCATCCCTGTGCGTTCTTCTCTAGAAAATTCCTGCCCGCTGAGGTAAACTATGATATAGGGAATCGTGAATTGTTGGCAGTCAAGTGGGCCTTTGAGGAATGGCGGCACCTACTGGAGGGGGCTAAACACCAGATTACGGTCTATACTGACCATAAGAATTTGCTCTATATTGAGTCAGCTAAGAGACTAAACCCTAGACAGGCTAGGTGGGCTCTGTTCTTCACCAGGTTTAATTTTTCTTTGACCTTTAGACCTGGTACAAAGAACATCAAGGCAGATGCTCTCTCTAGGAGCTTCGACTCAATCTGTTCTGACTCAGATGATAATCCTTCTATTATCCCAGGTGAATGTATTGTAGCCCATTGGAATCTGACCTCTCTTCCTTATTGTCCTCTGTTCAAACTGATGCTCCCTCCAAAACTCCTGAGGGGAGGCTTTTTGTTCCTGAAAATCTCAGAGAACAGGTGTTAAGAGAGGTTCATGATTCCAAAATGGCAGGACACCCCGGTGTAAGTAAAACTACATCTTTGTTGTCCAGAAGTGTGTGGTGGCCAACTTTCAAGCAAGATGTAAAATCGTTTGTAGACTCTTGCCCTGTTTGCCAACGCTCTAAATCTTCTAAAAATTTGTCCCAGGGATTACTCATTCCCCTGCCTATTCCTGAGAGACCGTGGACCCATCTTTCGATGGATTTTATAGTGGACTTACCATCGTCCCAGGGGAAAACAGTAATTTGGGTGGTCGTGGACAGATTTAGCAAAATGGGTCATTTTGTCGCACTTCCACATCTCCCTTCCGCTAAAACCTTATCTGAGCTTTTTATCCAGCACATATTCAAGTTACATGGTTTTCCTGTTAATATTGTTTCTGACAGAGGGGTTCAGTTTGTCTCCAAGTTTTGGCGAGCATTTTGTTCTTTAGTGGGGATTAATCTTTCTTTTTCTACTGCTTATCACCCACAAACCAACGGGCGAACTGAAAGGGTAAATCAGACTCTAGAACAATTCCTAAGGTGTTATGTGTCTGGGAATCAGTCTTCTTGGAGTCTCCGTTTTTTTGTTGTTAATGGGTTGCACCCCAAGGCATTTTCTTTTTCAGGGTCTGGTTCTTCTGTTCCATCTGCCAACTCCTCTGTCGAACAGTTTTCTAAAGTCTGGTTACAAATTCACAACTCTCTTAAGACGGCTACATCCTCTCAGAAGAGGGCTGCCGATAGGAAACGCAGGGAGGCACCCCAATATAAGGTGGGAGTCTTGGTGTGGCTCTCCACCAAGAACATTAAATTGAAAGTTCCTTCCCTAAAATTGGGTCCCCTTTTCATTGGTCCATATCCCATCACTTCTGTTATCAATCCTTCTTCTGTTCGTCTTAAGTTACCTGTTAATTTCAAAATTTCTGATTCCTTTCATGTTTCGCTACTAAAACCTGCTTCTAACACCCGCCTTGGTTCTGTTCCCCCTCCAGTGCAAGTTGACGGTCAGCCTGAATTTGAGATCCAGGAGTTCCTTGATTCCCGTTTGGTACGTAACAAACTCCAGTACCTCACTAGATGGAAGGGATTCGGTCCTGAGGAGAACTCCTGGGTCTCAGTTGATGACATCAAGGCTGACCGCCTCAGGAGGCAATTTCACATTAAGTTTCCTGGGAAGCCTGGGGGTCCAGTGGCCCCCCCTAGAGAGGGGGGTAATGTAATAAAAGTACCTGGGTCGCGGCGGCGTGGACGGCCGCCACGCCGCCGCGCTCCTTCTCTGTCGGCTGCCGGGTCCTAGTGCGCGCGCGGCGCGCATGCGCATTATTTAAAGGTGCAGGCGCGCTGGCGTAATTACGCCAGCGCGCAATGGCGCGAAATTCAAACAGTATTTAAGCCCATTCATTGTTACTGCTGGTTGCCCGTGATAGGATTTATCCTGTGGTTTTGCCTGAAGCCTTGTGCTGTTTGTCCGTGTATATTCTGCTTGTTATCCGGTTTTGACCCCAGCCTGTTTCCTGACGACGCTCCTATCTGAATCTTGACCTGTGCCTGTTACCCGACTACTCTATTGCCTGTACCCCTTCTGCTTGATACCCGGTTTTGACCCTTGCCTGCCTGACGATCCTTGCTATCTGCCTGCCTCGACCCAGCCTGTCTGACGATCCTCTCTGCCTCATCCTTGCCTGTAACCGTGATCCTCGGCCCAAAAGACTCTAGATACTTGCCGTGCCCCATTGCCTGCCAGAACTCTAGCCTTGCCCACTCATAAGTCCAGGTGGCACCCGAGTAGGCGGAGGGCCTTCCCGAAGCCCAAAAGTGGTCACACATACTGGTGAAGAGAGCTCTGACCACGGTGCTTGGCTCTAGTTCTGGTATTGGGTGCCGGCCGTGACAACATTATAGACAAATAGCAGGGGACCTTTTTTTCCCATAAAGAGGATCACCATACCAGAGGCCACCCCTTTAGACTAGAGGGTAGTTGCGCCTATCTAGTGCTCCTTAGAGTGCATCTGGGCCCCTAAAATTTTGCTGCCCTAGGCCCAGGCCTTTGTGGCCTCACCACAAAAGTAGGCCTGGAAGCATCGTAGGTGGTTCTTCACAGTGAGAACAGTGAGGTTGTGGAATGACCTTCTGGCTGATATTGTGAGGGATGATTCTGTTAATGCCTTTAAGAGGGGCTTGGATGTTTTCTTGGACAAGTATACTATTCAAGGCTATTGTGATACTAAAATTAGTATAAATATTGGTATATGTCGTTAATGTGAGTGTATGGATGGGTCTGTGTTATTGTGTGTATATGGACACTGGGTTTCATTTGGAAGGGTTGAACTTGAAGTGGGGTGTGGGGTGGGTTGGCTTCCTTTATAGCATTAATATCCCCCTGATGGCAGGGTCCCAGCCCACACTTGTTACATCACCGGCTACAGCCCTAAACAGACTAAAGCTGCCCATACATGTGAGATAACTGCCTTATTTGACCACCTAGCGTGGCCTTGTCACCTTAGGTCCAAGGTCTAACTATTGGATCATAACATTGGGAGAGCACCATATCAACACCTGAATACACTCCTCCCCTAATGGGATTTTCTACCTACTTGATAGCTAGGCAGTGGTTTTGCCCCATACATGGACCAATATGCTGCTGACTCTCTGGAGAGGCAGAGTTTACTGCTTATGTCGGACCATGTAAGACCTCATTAATACTTGTTAAAATCCCTCTTTTGCTTTTTTGTTTTCCAACTGGCACATTTAGCTCATGACACAATTCAAAATTTTCTTCCACTAAATGTTTTTTGCATGTATGGAAAAAATGATTCTCATTTCATGCTTTGTTCATCAACAAACTTTTATTATATTACATTGATTTTAGCACAAAGCTCCTAAATCCCTAACTTGCAAGCCTTGTGCGTGAGAATCCCAAATAGGTTTTGTACTAGTTACCTTGATGTTAATTATAAATAGTCTGTATTTATGTATTCATCCACTGAGATTCTTTACTTCTGGTGGAAATTTCCAATGCTAAATATACTAGGGGAAGGGTTGACCTCCCAACCGTAACACCAAACATATTCCACAGCATTGACAAGCACTGTGAGTGCTGTTCCAGTGACCGTGTATACTTTCACCCTTTGAACTGGCACCCAGGCAAACATACTATCTATGTCAATGTAATCTCTGTGTATATAGCTGCTAAATACACTCACATATAGAACTGTCTTTAGCATGCCATGTCTCTTGTATGCCTTGCACTCCTTGCACTCCTTGCCAATGACTGTCATTTTATTTTGAGGCAATGCCCTATGCTTGGATCTTCCTTGAAATCCTCCTGATAGTCCTATTCAGACTAACAATTAGAAAATGAGGTTATTGCACAGATTAGCATTCATTACCATTTTAAGGCAGGACATTTAAAGGGATACTGTCATGGGAAAATATTTTCTTTTCAAAATGAATCAGTTAATAGTGCTCCAGCAGAATTCAGCACTGAAATCCATTTCTCAAAAGAGCAAACAGATTTTTTTATATTCAATTTTGAAATCTGACATGGGGCTAGACATTTTGTCAATTTCCCAGCTGCCCCAAGTCATGTGACTTGTGCTCTTATAAACTTCAATTACTCTTTATTGCTGTACTGGTAGTTGGAGTGATATCACCCCCTCCCTTTTCTCCCCAGCAGCCAAACAAAAGAACAATGGGAAGGTAACCAGATAGCAGCTCCCTAACACAAGATAACAGCTGCCTGGTAGATCTAAGAACAACACTCAATAGTAAAAACCCATGTCCCACTGAGACACATTCAGTTACATTGAGAAGGAAAAACAGCAGCCTGCCAGAAAGCATTTCTCTCCTAAAGTGCAGGCACAAGTCACATGACTGGGGGCAGCTGGGAAATTGACAAAATGTCTAGCCCCATGTCAGATTTCAAAATTGAATATAAATATATCTGTTTGCTCTTTTGAGAAATGGATTTCAGTGCAGAATTCTGCTGGAGTAGCACTATTAACTAATGTGTTTTGAAAAAAACATGTTTTCCGATGACAGGATCCCTTTAAGATTGCCTGCTTTTTTTCTTTACCCCTGACGAAGACCCCTGTTTTTGAAAGGGGTTTTAAACGTGCTGGGTTTATTTTATGTAAATAAAAACTTTTTTTTGTATCTAAGGACTTTTGAGTGCCCTGCAGGGAGCACTACATATGGTAATCATATTATTTAGAAAAAGGAATGTATCGCCATTATTATAATCTGCTATTTTAAGGTAAATGAAAACATTTTTCATGTTTTCTAACAAAATAGGCAAAAACTCCTGAATCTAATGAAACATTTGTATTAAAGGGAGTTTTTTTTCAGAATCATGGGCATTAAGATACCTTAAGGCAAAGGTTTGTTCTCATGCAGTGACTGCATGCAAAAGCTCATCTATTTGACAGCATTGTTTATACAGCTGAACCAGGGAGAAGCCTTAAGTGGCAAAGAGGGAGTGATAAGAACATTAAAAGCAGATTAGCAAAGATAGCAAAGCTATATAATTGCTATATTGTTTTTTAAAAAGGAAAACCAGGAAATTGCACAGCACAAATACCATGCAATTCCAATACATGAGATAAAGAAGATGGGACATTTTAATCTTTATAGAATGAAACATATCTAAACCCGCACATTAACACAATGTGATTTTTGATGGACACAACGAGTTTCACTTTATCTGTAAGTCTGTAAGTGCCCTTTATATGACAATGCCGGAAGGGCAGATCAAATAAAACTACTTGATCGATGATCCCATAAGATCTCACATTTGTTTCTTTTCATCAGTCACTTATTTAAGCATACAGTATTAATAGATTGGGTTAAATTATAATCTTGGCAATGATGCCAAAATATGCAGCCTGTTCCACGTATCCCGATGTTCCGCAGATTAAGTCCACACATCAGGACTGAACTTGCTGACACTATTTGAAGTTTTTGTCCTTGATACCCATAAGTTCAGTGGACTGTATGTGAAAACAAACATTACAGCTCATCTGATTCTGTTGAAAAACAACATCCTCCTTAGGATTTACCTGTAACTGTGTCAGCTCAGTATTCATCAGTGACAATTAACAAACCTTACTTCATGCATGGGTATTAATACAGCAATTAAACAACTCAAGAATAACACTGCTCTGGGCCAGCTGATTTTCCTCCATCATATTATATGAATTTTCAAGACATATTATCCCCTCACTTAGTAATATTGTTTAGAGGGATTCTGTCATGATTTTTATGGTGTAGATTTTATTTCTAAATTACACTGTTTGCACTGCAAATAATTCACTCTACAATATAAAATGTTATTCCTGAACCAATAAGTATATTTTTTTAGTTGTAATATTGGTGTGTAGGCAGCCATCTCAGGTCATTTTGCCTGGTCATGTGCTTTCAGAAAGAGCCAGCATTTTAGGATGGAACTGCTTTCTGAAAGGCTGTTGTTTCTCATACTCAATATAACTGAAGGAGTTGCAGTGGGACCTGGATTTTTACTATTGAGTGTTATTCTTAGATCTACCAGGGAGCTGTTATCTTGTGTTAGGGAGCTGCTATCATTTATCTTCCCGTTGTTCTGTTGCTGCTGGGGGGGGAGGGGGTGATATCACTCAAATTTGCAGTACAGCACTAAAGAGTGACTGAAGTTTATCAGAGCACAAGTCACATGGCTGGGAGCTCCTGGGAAACTGACAATATCTTTAGCCCCATGTCAGATTTCAAAATTAATTATAAAAAAATATGTTTGCTCTTT
The DNA here is from genome assembly GCF_017654675.1 of Xenopus laevis. Lineage (NCBI taxonomy): Eukaryota > Metazoa > Chordata > Amphibia > Anura > Pipidae > Xenopus > Xenopus laevis. The sequence goes on from NC_054371.1 coordinate 194,372,783, forward strand.
TGAAAAATGGATTTCAGTGCAGAAGGAGCAGCACTATTAACAGATGCGTTTTAAAAAAGCAAGTTTTCCCATGACTATCCCTTTAATGATATTCTAAGAGGCTTCTCACTGCCATCTGAGATGCTTTTTGCCAGTCTTTCTCTCATGATGAAGCTGAATAAAGACCACATAAACATTTAGAACTATCGCCCAATATTGGTTCTAACATGGACGTCTCAGCTACTAGACTGTCAAAAATTCTTCCTCGCTTAATACAATCAGACCAATTCAGCTTCTTTCCGGGCCGTCAAACAACTGACTGTTTTCTTAGAGTAACTAACATCATTTTGGATGCAGTGTCTCCAGTTCCCTTTATTGACACTGATGCTTGACATCCATAAAGCCTTTGATACAGAGCCATGGCAGTATCTACTCTGTGCTACCAAGGTATAACATTGATGGGACTTTTTTTGGATGTTTTACGTGTACTTTATGCAAACCCTATTGCCTATATCACTTTTTCTGGTATACGTTTTTCAGGAATTGAGATTCACAGGGGGACTCATTAGGGGTGCTCGTTGTCTCCGTTGTTATTTGTGTTAGCAATTGAACCATTAGCCCATTTGATACAGAACTCTCCGGACGTATCTGGTATAAAAAAAAACAAAAAACACCCAAGAACATAACATTACCATATATGCTGATGATCTTTGTCTTACAATTACGTAAGCCCTGACAAACCTCCCCAATCTATTTCAGATATTGGATAAATTCCATGAAATGTCAGGTTTGAAAGTAAACTTAAAGGAACAGTAACATCAAAAAATAAAGTTGTTTTAAAGTAATAAAGATATAATGCAGTGTTGCCCTCCACTGGTAAAACTGCTGTGTTTGCTTCAGAAACACTACTATTGTTTATATAAATAAGCTGCTGTGTAGCAATGGGGGCAGCCATTCAAAGGAGAAAAGGCTCAGGTTACACAGCAGATCAGCTCTGTAGAACATAATGGTGTTATCTGTTATCCACTATTTAACCTGTGCCATATAGACTTTTTTCAATTTCCGCCATTGCTACACAGCAGCTTGTTTATATGAACTATAGTAGTGTTTGTAAAGCAAACAGATCAGTTTTACCAGTGCAGGGGAAAACGTACATGATATTTTTATTGCTTTAAAACACTTTCATTTTTTCAGATAAAAAATCAGAAGCACTGTAAATTTGCCTGGACTGCGGGTGAACCTATTAAAATTGAATTTCCCTTCCATTGGAAAGATACAGTTGATTATTTGGGAATTAAATTCACTAAATAACTTTAAACAGAAATGTCAACAATTGTTCAGCCTCCTAGCTGACTGGGATAAACTTACAATATCCTGGTTCAGCCGAATAGCTGCTGTGCTAGCACTCCCTAAATTACTATAGTTAATTCACACTTTTACCCATTATGGTAAAAAAGTGAGACATTGAAATTTTGCAGCAGAAAGTTCTCAACTTCATTTGGCAAAATAAGCTACGGTACATAGAGTTAGTAAATCTACTATATATCGCACACGGTATCAAGGCGGCCTAAAAGTTCCACAACTGTATAATTATTACAGAGCTGCCACGCTGGCCCAAATGATACATTGGCATTTACCACCTGGTGTTACTTGTTGGGTTGATTTTGAAAATGCTTCCAATAACACTTTAGGCACATCTGCTTTAAAGGAGAAGGAAAGTCATGTTATACATTGTATGCATGCACAGCCACAAGCTGAAAGAAGAAGCAGGATGAGGATCGCTCCGTGGTGCTCGCAGGAAGAACCCCAGGCTGGTGCAGTTTTCTGCTGATAGGAACACTGGCCCAGAGTGTCAGGTAAGTAAATACAATTACTTGGGGGTGCCTAACTTATGGCACCCCAAGTATAAAATGACTTTCCTTCTCCTTTAATGTGGGTCTAAAAAAGATGGTCCAGGCAAATATAAAATGAATAACCTCATGATAGCATTTCACTTGCAGTTCTGGAATTCAATTAAACCTAAACTAATTCAACACAAATCGAACTGCTATATGCAACCTGTTATTGGAAATACAGATTTTGCACCAGGCCTTTCACCCAATCAATTTTCTTTGTGGACCAAGAAACGATACCGGGTATTATACAACTTGTTACATCACTGGGGCCTCAAGCTGCTACAAAACCTGCAGGATGAGGCTCAGATACCAAAAACTGAACATTTTTGTTATTACCAAATTTTAAATTTTTTCCATTAGCAAGCTCCAAATTCCTCCTCCCTCGCTGGAGGGCTCACTGATTGAAAAGGCCTGTCTTCATCCATTAACTGAAACAAATTGTATTTCATGGATCCATAACCCATTAATAAAGCAACCTCCGGACTCTACTGCCCGTATATGAGTCAAAAGATAACTGATTTATAACTTCAAGATGTCCAAGATCTATGGCCTAAAATAAGGCTATACACTAAGGGGCAAATGCATCAAGGGTCGAATATTGAGGGTTAATTAACCCTCGATATTCGATTGGGAATTAAAATCCTTCGACTTCGAATATCGAAGTCGAAGGATTTCGCGCAAATAGTTCGATTAAATCCTTCGAATCGAACGATTCGAAGGATTTTAATCCAACGATCGAAGGATTATCCTTCGACCAAAAAAGTTAGGCTAAAAAGTTAGCCAAGCCTATGGGGACCTTCCCCATAGGCTAACATTGACTTCGGTAGCTTTTAGGTGGCGAACTAGGGGGTCGAAGTTTTTTCTTAAAGAGACAGTACTTCGACTATCGAATGGTCGAATAGTCGAACGATTTTTAGTTTGAATCATTTGATTCAAAGTCGTAGTCGAAGGTCGAAGTAGTCCATTCGATGGTCGAAGTAGCCAAAAAAACACTTCGAAATTCGAAGTATTTTTTCTTCTATTCTTTCACTCGAACTTAATGAATGGGCCCCTAAAACTCAAATTTATTTATTTATTTTTTAAACCAAGCTCGACCAAACTCCCAAAGTTTCTGCATTAAATATATTAAAGGTTCCATTTTATCTCGTACCTGAAGCAGCTATATTGTGCCTCCATGTAAAAATTATATATGTGTTTATAATCCACTGCTATTTTAAATATTTGCTGTTGCTTGATGGGTGATCACTCTCAACTGCCTGGCAGCTACATTATCACTTTCACAAGGCCATCAGAAGCTTAATTACATACAAAATATGTATTATCTAATGGCCTGGCTTGAAGACACTTTAGACTCTTACCATGATATTTGGTCTCCCTGGAACACATACAATATAAGAAAGATCAACAGATACCTGCAGACTAACTTGGCCTACTACCAGTATAGGATCTGTTATCTGGAAGCCCGGTATCCAGAAAGCTCCGAATTACGGGAAGGCCATCTCCCATAGACTCCATTATAATCAAATAATCCAAATTTTTAAAAACAATTTCCTTTTTATCTGTAATAATAAAAGAGTACATTGTACTTACTTCAAAGTAAGATATAATGAATCCATATTGAAAGTAAAGCCATCCTATTGGATTTATTTAATGTTTCTATGATTTTCTAGTATGCTTAAGGTATAAGGATTCAAATTATGGAAAGATCCGTTATTCAGAAACCCCCAGGTCCAGAGCATTCTGGATAATAGGTCCCATACCTGTAGTGAAATTGTAACTGTAATTTATTTTTATATTGTCCTTCACAAGTTCTAACAATGGTTAGGTCTAGGATTGTGTGATAACATCACCAGTATGATGTTGCGTTGTTCTTTTAATTTTCTGTTTTTTTTTCTGTTAAATTTTGTAAACAAAACAAATAAAGAAAAATATATGTAATATGATACAACGAGCTTTATGCAAATTATGTCAGAGAGGTAACGCATACTTGCCACTTCAGTCAGACTACATAGAGGCTAACTAGCAGTCATTCGTATATTGCCTGCCCTTCCTCTATGAATTAGGGATAGAAATTAGTGCAGGAAATTACTTTTACTTTCCATTCTGCTTTTCCTAGATGTCACTGCACTGCCCACATCCCCTCTTCCTTCTCACATCTAATTGTTTAGCCAAAGCATGGACTAGGGTATTAGCCCCCCATTCTGGTACATAAACACAATTTTGCCATGATGCAAAGCTTGCCTTAAAGGAACAGTTCAGTGTGAAAATAAAAACTGTGTAAATAGATAGGCTGTGCAAAATAAAAAATGTTTCTAATATAGTTAGTTAGCCAAAAATGTAATATATAAAGGCTGGAGTGAACAGATGTCTAATAAAACAGCCAGAATCCAACTCATGCTTTTCAGCTCTATAACTCTGAGCTAGTCAGCGACTTGAAGGGGGGCCACATGGTACATTTCTGTTCAGTGAGTTTGTAATTGATCCTCAGCATTCAGCTCAGATTCAAAAGCAACAGATATGACCCATGTGGCCCCCCTTCAAGTCTTTGATTGGTTACTGCCTGGTAACCAGGGTAACCAGTCAGTGTAAACCAAGAGAGCTGAAAAGCAGGAAGTAGTGTCTGACTGACTTGTTATACATCAAATCACTCCAGCCTTTATACATTACATTTTTGGCTAACTAACTATATTAGAAACATTTTTTATTTTGCACAGCCTATCTATTTACCCAGTTTTTATTTTTACACTGAACAATTACTTTAATAGCAGTGTTCACAAAATGGCTGCTGCCTGCTTGCGGTGATTATGAATTCACAAATTAAATAATTTTTATAGTGTAAGTGAAGTTTATTTTGCTTGATTTACAACATAAAATAGGATTTAAAATATTTACTTAAGATGGTAGGTGTCTTTTAAGGCCCCAGTAAAAAGCTTGGGTGGTAATGTAATAAATGGTCTTAAGTTTGTTATTTGTCTTTTAACCCATATCAGTCAGGTAGCATGTATTGTTTGGATACAAACATCTACTTTGTTGCTATTGGACACTATATGTGAGCAAGCAAAAAGACCTAACATTACATTACATTGTTAGTTCCCAAAGAGAAGTGACACCCCTTGGTGATGCTGGAGAGAGGGACCCTGTGAATTAGGTACTGGACCCTCTAAATGCACCCTCTTAAGAGTTGTAAGATAGACAGGGTAGCTAGAAAGAGTAGTCGTGTATTCTACTGAGATCCAGTGTGGGGTGTTTCCCTTGGTGCTAGTAATCACCAAGCGTAGTAGGACCTGTGTGTAACCCCTTGCTGTGCTCAGCTTCAAAGAAATTATTTCTATATGCACAAGATATAAAAAAAAGTTAAACCTAGTGAAATTAATATTTTCATAATTTTTGGTGTTACTGATTCTTTAATTACATTTTGCATCATTGCAGCATCGTGGCTGCTAGATGTGTTTGTTTGACTGGGGAACAGCCACAAAAAGAACCTCACAATGCACTCTCAGATCCAAAGGTGAATCTGAAGCCTCCATGCAAAGTGAGAGCGGTGAGTGTTTGGGTTTGGAAATATTGGCACGTCTGACTGTTTACATAGCTCTAAGAGATAACTTCAGTAGGACACAAGGATACAAAACGTTTAACTAATTAACAGGGAAAAAAAATACTGAAAAAGTCTGCTTTGGTCAGTGGCCAGACCTTTGACATGGTGAGTATCGAGCTATCCTTTGCAATTATTTTACAAGCCTGAAGATTTTTAAAAGAGAAGTAAAGCTTAAAGGGATATTGTCATGGGAAACAATTTTTTTTCAAAATGAATCAGTTAATAGTGCTGCTCCAGTGGAATTCTGCACTGAAATCCATTTCTCAAAAGAGCAACCAGATTTTTTTATATTCAATTTTAAAATTGCATGTGGCAAAGCAATATACATGGTACTCTTTTCATTTTGAGGATATGCTGGAAGTTTCAGTCCATCAACAGCTACAGTGTCATACAGAGTCTCTCTCAAGTCAAGGAATCAAACATCTAGAACATTACAGTATGATTGTTTTTTTGATATATTAGGAAAAACTAGTTTGGGAGCATACAAAATCCTGTTGTGAATAATTCAAATAAACACCCTTTGTATTATGAATCCCTGGAATAAAACACTTAACTACCCAAGTTAAAGGGGTATATTTATCAAAGAGTGAAGTTAATAGTGAAGTTCCGCCACTAGAGTGAAATTCTGCCACTCTCCATTCATTTCTATGGGATTTTTATAGGCGTATTTATCAAAGGGTGAACTTTCACTTCACCCATTGATAAATACGCCTTTCAAAATCCCATAGAAATGAATGGAGAGTGGCGGAATTTCACTCTTGTGGTGGAACTTCACTCTTTGATAAATTTACCCCAAAGAGTCTAGCTATTGGCTAGCACTTCTGCCACGATTGGCTCCTGAAATACATTTACCAAAGGAGAAATATTTTTTGGAAAAATCCTTTTTATGATATAGTACTGCATAATACATAGGGAAAAACATACGCAAAATGCAAGACATGGGATGAAAAAGCTTGAGCCACTGGTATTTGTGCCGGCCCGAAACCCCTCGAGAACCAAGAGCATCTATTTATAGGCACGCGTCTGCCCCATCACCTTTAGTGACATCAGATATGGGCGGGTCGGGCGTGGGCTTATAAATAGAAGTGCTGGACAGGTTTGGATTGGATGCAAATTGGGAGTTAGGGTTGGGTGCTAGTATGTGCAGTTAAATAAAGGAAACACAAGTAAATGAAAGCAAGTGCTTCCATACTTCATTCCATCATGTATGATAAAATGCCCCATCCAAAGAATACAGGTGGTCTCTGAATGGCTTGATTAATATTATATAATGGCCATTAATGTGACTGCCATTCACTCAGTTAAAGAGTTTGTACTGAGCCAGTGATGCTGTTGGGGCATTTGATTTTTTCTACATCTAATCTGTGTAAAATCTGTTTTGCCTTTAAGCCACTGCACAATAATAAAAACATATCTGAATAGCTGCTATAAGTTACTGCACTGGTGGACATTTCTTAGTAAACAAGTCGGGGAGGCGCATTTATCAAACTCCGAATTTATCTCATTATTTTTTGAAAACTACTCCGGCCAAATCTGCGCTGTTTTTTATCAATACGTTTTCCCGAAAATTTCCCGAACGTTAGACAGACTACTATTTCCACAAAATAAATAAATACAAATGCCAGGTTTGTTCCATACAGAGCTGTGTTGTGCTCTTCAGGACTATTGGATGTTTTGAACATTCTGACCTCTGGCAAGTGGAACAGAAAAAGAACAGATTGGCTCTGATAGAGCTGAGCCAGGTCTGTGCTGCAGAGAAGCTCTCACGTTTATATCTGCAAAACAATGAAATCAACAGAAGCGTAATAGGCACCCGTGATTGTTGTATTGTAGGCTAATAGTGTCCCTTTTTCATACATGGCATACAGTCTCTGTATTGAATTGATTTTACAAAATGGGGTACAAAATTCACTATATATATATATATATATATATATATATATATATATATATATATATATATATATATACACACACATATATATATATAGGTGAAGAATGGCGGCACACACAGGATTTTCAGGCAAAATAAAGAAAAACTTTTTATTTAACTCGACATTTCGATCCCTCACAGGGATCTTTCTCAAGAGTATACAAACATGCAACATGTTTGTATACTCCTGAGAAAGATCCCTGTGAGGGATCGAAACATCGAGTTAAATAACAAGTTTTTCTTTATGTCGCCTGAAAATCCTGTGAGTGCCGCCTTTCATTACCTATACATTTACCCTGCTGGCTCGGGCACCCAGGTACTCTATCCTGTAAATCAGGGATCCCCAACCTTTCGAACCCATGAGCAACATTCAGAAGAAAAAGGATTTGGGGAGCAACACTAGCATGAAAATTTTCTTGGGGTGCCAAATAAGTGCTGTGATTGGCCACTTGGTAGCCCCTATGTGGATTGTCAACCTAGATTGAGGTTCTGATTGGCAGTACAGCTGGTTTTTATACAACCAAAACTTGCCTCCAAGCCATGAATTCAAAAATAAGCTCCTGCTTTGAGGCCACTGGGAGCAACATCCAATGGGTTGGGGAGCAACATGTTGCTCACGAGCTACTGGTTGGGGATCACTGCTGTAAATGGTGTGCACCTTTGGGACTATATATATATATATACAGTTATCCAGAAGGCTCCAAATTACGGAAAGGCCATCTCCCATAGACTCTATTTTATCAAAATAATCCAGATTTTTAAACATTATTTCCTTTTTTTCTGTAATAATAAAACAGTACCTTATACTTGATCCAAACTAAGATATAATTAATCCTCATTGGAAGCAAAACTAACCTATTGGGTTTATTTAATGTTTAAATGATTTTTTAGTAGACTTAATGTATGAAGATCCAAATGACGGAAAGATCAAAGATCAGTTATACGGAAAACCCCAGTACTTGAGCATTAGGGATAACAGGTCTCATATACATGTGTGTATATATTTATATATACAATATATATAGACTGTATGCATCAAAGACTCACGCATCCATCCTGGTTTAAGGGACAGATTCACTTAAGGGTGAAGTGGTCGTCGCCAATTTACAGGCGTAGATGACTAGTGAAAGAGACCACGCTAGCGTTCGTTTGCACTATATTGCCAGGCGAATTTTCGATCTGATGAAAGGTCGTAACTCCGCAAATTCACTAATATACAAATTTTATGGAACGTTACCTCTTTCGTCAGAGTTTACTTTGCCACCTCAGACCAGGCGAACTGATAAAACTAAGCTACATCTTCCTCAATCTTATGTCAGTGACATCTTATCCTGTATGCCGGAAATGCATTAACCCTTTCCCTGCCAGCCGTTTTGTCCTAGATGCGAACATCTACTGCCAAGCAGTTTTTAGATATTTTGCACTCTTTCACTTTAAGGGCCTTTCCTGGGGTGGTCTTTTAGTTAACCCAGGAAAACAATGTATTGTTTTTTTCAGGACAACCTGAACTTTCACAATATGCAAGAATTTTGGTGTAATTCTACTTCTCTAATAAAATATTGGATTCTAAGTGTCAAATAAAATGAAAAAAATCATGTTGCACGAAGAACAATCACATATATCAGAAACATCATTCATTTTATGTACGAGAACACAGCCGATTTAGAAAGGTCTATGTCTCCTGAACGCGACAATACCAAATATATATAGTTTTATGGAGATTTCTCACTTGTATAGCTCAAAATCTACAAGCAGTACACAACCAAATTTCCAAAGCAACACTTCCCAAACGGCATACTTTTGATTTCAAGGCCAAACATTCCGCTAACAGTAGGTTTACCCTAGAAAACTACCCATTACTAGAAAGAACAGATTCTGGTGAATCAAAAATGGGTAGAAATATCTTTGTACTCCAAACCACCAAGTTGCAATTGTTTCCTAAAGTTATAATGTTTTATAGAAATTGGTGAATTTTTTGAAAAATGACCTCAAAGCTTCCACTCTACAGCAACATATCTCCCACACATCATTAGGTATCAATGTAAAACACCCCAAATATAAAATCCTGGGTCCACTGAACAGTTTGATGCCCAATATGAATAGATGTACCCAAGCACGTGGCATAGGAGGCCCCAAAAGGAAGACCCCCCATTTGTTCTGTCATTTCAGATACTGCAAAATCAACACATTTACATCGTTTTGGGGGGCGGCAAAGGTAGAAAAAAGTATGTTCACCCCAGAAAACCATATATTTTCGGAAAGTATACATTCCCCTGAATCCAAATTGGGTATGCATGTCTTTCTACACCAAAGTACCAAGCGGCAAACCATTACTAAAGTTGGTGATTTTGGCGACATTTCCAAAAATCACTTAAAAATTTCTACCCTGCAGCATCGTATTACCCACATACTTTTAGGTATCAAGACAAATCACCCCAAATATGAAAGCCTAGGGTCCTCTGAACAGTTTGATGCCCAATATGTATAGGTGTACCCAAGCAAGTGGCATATAGAGGCCTGAAAAGGAAGACCCCATATGGTCTGTCATTTCAGATACTGCAAAATCAACACATTTACATCGTTTTGGGGGGCGGCAAAGGTAGAAAAAAGTAAGTTCACCCCAGAAAACCATATATTTTCGGAAAGTACACATTGCCACGAATCTAAATTGGGTATGCATGTCTTTGTACTCCAAAGTACCAAGCCGCAAATCATTCCTAAATTTGGTGATTTTGGTGACATTTCCAAAAATCACTTAAAAATGTCTACCCTGCAGCATCGTATTTCCCACATACTTTTAGGTATCAAGAGAAATCACCCCAAATATGAAAGCCTAGGGTCCTCTGAATAGTTTGATGCCCAATATATATAGGTGTACCCAAGCACGTGGCATATAGGGGCCCCAAAAGGAAGACTCCCATATGGTCTGTCATTTGAGGTACTGCAAAATCAACACATTTACATCGTTTTGGGGGGGGGGGCAAAAGTAGAAAACAGTAAGTTCACCCCAGAAAACCATATATTTTCGGAAAGTACACATTCCAACGAATCCAAATTGGGTATGCATGTCTTTCTACGCCAAAGTACCAAGCCGCAAATCATTCCTAAATTTGGTGATTTAGGTGACATTTCCAAAAATCACCTCAAAATATCTACCCTGCAGCATCGTATTACCCACATACTTTTAGGTATCAAGACAAATCACCCCAAATATGAAAGCCTAGGGTCCTCTGAACAGTTTGATGCCCAATATGTATAGGTGTACCGAAGCATGTGGCATATAGGGGCCCTAAAAGGAAGACCCCCATATAGTCTGACATTTCAGGTACTGCAAAATCAACACATTTACATTGTTTTGGGGGGGCAAAAGTAGAAAACAGTAAGTTCACCCCAGAAAACCATATATTTTCGGAAAGTACACATTCCCACGAATTCAAATTGGGTATGCATGTCTTTCTACGCCAAAGTACCAAGCCGCAAATCATTCCTAAATTTGGTGATTTAGGTGACATTTCCAAAAATCACCTCAAAATATCTACCCTGCAGCATCGTATTACCCACATACTTTTAGGTATCAAGACAAATCACCCCAAATATGAAAGCCTAGGGTCCTCTGAACAGTTTGATGCCCGATATGTATAGGTGTACCCAAGCACGTGGCATACAGGGGCCCCAAAAGGAAGACCCCCATATAGTCTGTCATTTCAGATACTGCAAAATCAACACATTTACATCGTTTTGGGGGGGGCAAAAGTAGAAAACAGTAAGTTCACCCCAGAAAACCATATATTTTCGGAAAGTACACATTCCAACGAATCCAAATTGGGTATGCATGTCTTTCTACGCCAAAGTACCAAGCCGCAAATCATTCCTAAATTTGGTGATTTAGGTGACATTTCCAAAAATCACCTCAAAATATCTACCCTGCAGCATCGTATTACCCACATACTTTTAGGTATCAAGACAAATCACCCCAAATATGAAAGCCTAGGGTCCTCTGAACAGTTTGATGCCCGATATGTATAGGTGTACCCAAGCACGTGGCATACAGGGGCCCCAAAAGGAAGACCCCATATAGTCTGTCATTTCAGGTACTGCAAAATCAACACATTTACATCGTTTTGGGGGGGGGCAAAAGTAGAAAACAGTAAGTTCACCCCAGAAAACCATATATTTTCGGAAAGTACACATTCCAACGAATCCAAATTGGGTATGCATGTCTTTCTACGCCAAAGTACCAAGCCGCAAATCATTCCTAAATTTGGTGATTTAGGTGACATTTCCAAAAATCACCTCAAAATATCTAACCTGCAGCATCGTATTACCCACATACTTTTAGGTATCAAGAGAAATCACCCCAAATATGAAAGCCTAGGGTCCTCTGAACAGTTTGATGCCCGATATGTATAGTTGTACCCAAGCACGTGGCATACAGGGGCCCCAAAAGGAAGACCCCATATAGTCTGTCATTTCAGGTACTGCAAAATCAACACATTTACATCGTTTTGGGGGGGGCAAAAGTAGAAAACAGTAAGTTCACCCCAGAAAACCATATATTTTCGGAAAGTACACATTCCAACGAATCCAAATTGGGTATGCATGTCTTTCTACGCCAAAGTACCAAGCCGCAAATCATTCCTAAATTTGGTGATTTAGGTGACATTTCCAAAAATCACCTCAAAATATCTACCCTGCAGCATCGTATTACCCACATACTTTTAGGTATCAAGAGAAATCACCCCAAATATGAAAGCCTAGGGTCCTCTGAACAGTTTGATGCCCGATATGTATAGGTGTACCCCAGCACGTGGCATACAGGGGCCCCAAAAGGAAGACCCCCATATAGTCTGTCATTTCAGGTACTGCAAAATCAACACATTTACATCGTTTTGGGGGGGGGGCAAAAGTAGAAAACAGTAAGTTCACCCCAGAAAACCATATATTTTCGGAAAGTACACATTCCAACGAATCCAAATTGGGTATGCATGTCTTTCTACGCCAAAGTACCAAGCCGCAAATCATTCCTAAATCTGGTGATTTTGGTGACATTTCCAAAAATGACCTCAAAATATCTACTCTGCAGCATCGTATTACCCACATACTTTTAGGTATCAAGAGAAATCACCCCAAATATGAAAGCCTAGGGTCCTCTGAACAGTTTGATGCCCGATATGTATAGGTGTACCCAAGCACGTGGCATATAGGGGCCCTAAAATGAAGACCCCTCCTTGTATGTTCTGTCATTTCAGGTACTGCAAAATCAACACATTTACATCGTTTTGGGGGGGGGCAAAGGTAGAAAAAAGTAAGTTCACCCCAGAAAACCATATATTTTCGGAAAGTACACATTCCCACGAATCTAAATTGGGTATGCATGTCTTTCTACTACAAAGTACCAAGCCGCAAACCATTCCTAAATTTGGTGATTTTGGGGACATTTCCAAAAATGACTTCAAAATTTCGACCCTGCAGCATCGTATTACCCACATACTTTTAGGTATCAAGACAAATCACCCCAAATATGAAAGCCTGGGGTCCTCTGAACAGTTTGATGCCCAATATGTATAGGTGTACCCAAGCACGTGGCGTATAGGGGCCGCAAAACGAAGACCCCCATATGGTCTGTCATTTCAGGTACTGCAAAATCAACACATTTACATTGTTTTGAGGGGGGCAAATGTAGAAAAAAGTAAGTTCACCCCAGAAAACCATATATTTTTGGAAAGTACACATTCCCACGAATTCAAATTGGGTATGCATGTCTTTCTACGCCAAAGTACCAAGCCGCAAATCATTCCTAAATTTGGTGATTTAGGTGACATTTCCAAAAATCACCTCAAAATATCTACCCTGAAGCATCGTATTACCCACATACTTTTAGGTATCAAGAGAAATCACCCCAAATATGAAAGCCTAGGGTGCTCTGAACAGTTTGATGCCCGATATGTATAGGTGTACCCAAGCACGTGGCATACAGGGGCCCCAAAAGGAAGACCCCCATATAGTTGTCATTTCAGGTACTGCAAAATCAACACATTTACATCGTTTTGGGGGGGGCAAAAGTAGAAAACAGTAAGTTCACCCCAGAAAACCATATATTTTCGGAAAGTACACATTCCAATGAATCCAAATTGGGTATGCATGTCTTTCTACGCCAAAGTACCAAGCCACAAATCATTCCTAAATTTGGTGATTTAGGTGACATTTCCAAAAATCACCTCAAAATATCTACCCTGCAGCATCGTATTACCCACATACTTTTAGGTATCAAGACAAATCACCCCAAATATGAAAGCCTAGGGTCCTCTGAACAGTTTGATGCCCAATATGTATAGATGTACCCAAGCACGTGGCATATAGGGGCCCCAAAAGGAAGACCCCCATATGGTCTGTCATTTCAGGTACTGCAAAATCAACACATATACATAGTTTTGGGGGGAGCAAAGGTAAAAAAAAAGTGCATTCACCCCAGAAAACCATATATTTTCGGAAAGTACACATTCCCACGAATCCAAATTGGGTATGCATGTCCTTGTACTCCAAAGTACCAAGCCGCAAGCCTTTCCTAAATTTGGCGATAAAAGCAACAGTTTTTACATTTTTGAAAATTGCCTAAAAATATTGCAATTGGCCGCATTTATCTCACCCAATTTCTTACATACAATTCTAAAACACCATAAATACTGATGCCAAGGGTCAATTGAACCGTTTGATGCCCAATATGCATTGATATACCAAGGCAGCTGGCATGTGCGGACCCAAAATGAAAATAGTGCATATGATTTTTCTCTGCTGCCGATTCGCCTTCTGTGAACATAGACCCTTGACTTCATATTATATGCCTCAAGACCCTCCTAACAGCAAAGACCCCCCCAAAACCATATATTTTTGGAAAGTACACATTCTGACGAATCCAAAAAAGATAAAGACGTCTTTCTACACCAAACTGCAAAGCTTTTCTAAACGCAGAGGTTTTTACATTTCTGAAAATCGCCTAAAATTGTTGCAGTTTGCCGCATTTATCACACACACTGTTTTACGTATAAAGAAAAATCACCCTAAATATGGACGTCAGAGGTCTACTAAATAGTTTGATGCCCAATATGCATAGATTTACCAAAGTATGTGGCGTGTACAGACCCCAAATGAAAAACATGCCTATGAATTTTCACGCTAGCCAACTAAGCTGCAGAAAAGAGAGCCCCAACTGTGCGTTATGTGCCATAAGACCCCAAAACTGTAAAAAGACCCCCAGAAACCCATATATTTTTGGAAAGCATATATTCTGGCGAATCAAACTAAGTAAAATAAATCTTTCTATACCAAAGCACCAAACAGCAAAACTATACTAAAGATACATAAGGAACAATAATGCATGGATAAAATTGCAATAAAACCACAAAAATAGCGTAAATCAATGAAATAACAAAATAATTGATCCGGCAGCGTAATTAGTGGCCGAAATCGATTATCCAATAGTCACGCTGTCAAAATAACATGCTTTTAGGCAAAACAAACAGTACAATGAATAAGTAAAAAAAAAAAAAAAACCCTGTTTGTGAGTTTTTGTGTATACATATTTGTGCACTAATAAAAGTTGTCTGAGTGTGCAAATACATGTAATTAAGTGTAAATAAGTGTACAAAATCGACTAAGTGTGCTAAAATAAAAAAATAAAAAATAAAAAAACACAAATTTTTACTAAAATGTTCATGTAAGTGTATAAATGTACTGTAGGTATGTGTAAGTGCAGGTAAGTGTGTAAAAAAAAGTGCACTTACCGTTTTTGTAGCAGGAGGATCGCTGGAACCGAAGGACGACTCCTGGCAGCGTGTCTGCAGAGTTACTGCGCAGCAGGAAGTGACTGGGCGCGTGGTGCGACGAGGAGGAGGTAAGCCAGCAGCAGCAGCGCTTACATTGCGCTTCTGCTACTTTGAAGTCGGATCTGCGACAATCGCGTCGCAGATCCGACTTGACAGCCCCCCAGCCACGTTGCCCAGGGGGCTGTCTACCCTCCTGACTCTCTGCAGAGGCGGCAAAAGCCGCCGATGCAGAGAGAAGGGCTCAGCTGCAAAAGAACGTACGAGGTACGTTCTTGGCAGCCTGAGCCCTGAACCGCCAGCACGTACGCCGTACGTGCTTGGCGGTTAAAGGGTTAAAGTTGTAAAAAAAAACCTGGTGACTTTTTTTTTTTTTTTTAAAGCAGGATTGCCTTCAAAAGTCCAAACTATTAAAAATGTATCTGTGAGGAATTTTTTAAAACTAATTTGAGGGGGATGCCACATGTGTTTAAGGGTGGGCTCATGTCTAGGGCATTAGAGGATCTCTTCTGTCTTTATTATGGCTCATTGGACATATGTTTGATAAAGTGGCCACTTCAAGCATTTGCACCAACATTACTATTAAAGTCATTCATACAACTTTAATGTACCCGCCCTATTCAAATTAACCTAAACGTAAGAGTGCTAGTGAAGTTTTGCTAGGTAGAAATGAACGCTAGCATCAGTTCACTTTGAAATGCTCGAACTGCCAAAGTAACACTAGCAAAAAGTCACCAGCGATTGGCTGCTGAGACGCAACTTCACATTTAGTAGGGATGCACTGTATCCACTTTTTTGGATTCGTCCGAACCCCAAATCCTTCACAAAAGATTCGGCTGAATACCGAACCGAATCCTAATTTGCATATGCAGTTGGGAAGGGGAAAAGATTTTTTACTTCCTTGTTTTGTGACAAAAAGTCATGTGATTTCCCTTCCTGCCCCTAATTTCCATATGCAAATTAAGATTCAGATTCTGTTTGGC
This sequence comes from Xenopus laevis, assembly GCF_017654675.1. NCBI lineage: Eukaryota > Metazoa > Chordata > Amphibia > Anura > Pipidae > Xenopus > Xenopus laevis. The sequence goes on from NC_054371.1 coordinate 194,388,988, forward strand.
CGGGCAGAAGAATTCGGTCGTATCCAAATCCTGCTGAAAAAGCCTGAATCCTGGCCGAATCCCGAACCGAATCCTGGATTCAGTGCATCCCTACATTATAGTGAAATAACGTAGTGGTAACGAATTTTCACCTGGCAAAGTGGCACGGAGTGTGGAGAAGCGGTCACTTGCGACAATTCGCCCTCTAATGAATTTTCCCCTAAGATTCTTATACTATAGTTTATACTATATTTTATATGCCGTGAATCTGCTAGTGAACCGGCAGGTGCGGTGAAGCTAACAAAAAAATATTTACCATTTGTAGATAAAATAGTATTATTTAATATACTATTGTTAAATCACAGTATTTCATTTACATTTTCCTATTGATGAGTGGTTGTCTCTTGGCTGCATTTTTTTTTTCTCTCACTTTATTTCTTGAAGCTTTTATACAAACTAACTGTGGGAAGCCTGCCATATGTTACATCCATTTATAGGGATAGCCATCTGTAAGCATAATGTACTCACTGTGTGTAGAAATTATGAGGATATTTGTGGTAGGTAATAGCTGGCAATCACAATAATAAACACAGATTTATATCTGTATGTGAATCATAATGAGTTATAGAAAGGAATCTCCATAAACAACATAGATCAGTCTTACTTACATAGGTCTAATTTAGCAGACACAAAGGGACCATTTACTAACATCTGTATATTAGGACTCCTTTACTATGGCCAAGGGTACAAATTCTTAATTCCTTTAGTCCAACACATTTCACAGTCACTGGCCTGCTTTCTCAAGGAATTATTCTGCAGTACCTCACTTCCCTTTTTCATCATCAACCCCATTAATGCCTCTCACCCTGCACGCATAATTCAAAACAAATTTATTAATACATTTATTTATGATTAAATTTATTACTTTAAAATCCATCTATTATTACATTGAACATCACATCCTATAAACAAATATCAGGAAGCCTTTATATTTCATGCTGCTATAATTTTTATGTCACGATAGCTGCTAAATCAGTATCTGCATTTAACCCATTAGGTATTATAGTATTTTAATGTATATATCCAATATGTTTCTCGTCTCCTTAATTTATTCATTCAATCTCCACCTCTATTATCACCCTCTACTACTTCTATACCCGTAATACTTAATACATCTGGATTCCCCCCATGAACATCCTTATAGTGTTTCGATGCATAGGTCTAAGATCTTCCTTATGTCCCGCATATTTTCCGAACACTGTTTGTTTAATTTCCTAATTGTTCTCCCAAAATATTGTAACCCACATACTGTATACTTTGTATCAAATATACAGTATTACAAATGTAGTGTTACAATGTATCCATCCTGTTACTCCTGTTTTGTTACATTTGATTTAAACTGTGTTATTGTAGTACAAGACTTCTTACCACTTTTATACAGTATAACCCAATATTTCTCTTATTACCCCAGAGGTTTTCCTGTATTTTACCCCTTTTCTGTACTATAGGAGCAATTTTCGTTTTAATAGTTTTTGATTTTCTATAAACTATTTCTGATTTACTCCCCAACATTTCTCCTATTACTCGGTCTGCTTTCATTTTATACCAATATTTATTTAACACTTTCTCAATTTTTCTATGTAATTATTATTATAATAATCTTGGTTTCCTTTCCACTGCTGTTTTCTTTTCCTTATATTTCAACATTGAATTTGAATTTAAAAAGCATAAAGAAATAAAAACGCAAAAAATCTGAAACCCCAAAAACAGCTAAGAGCTGAAAGCAAAGAAAGGTTTTACAATTCGCGATAGCTCCTTATTGACTTCTACATGACCTTGCCAGCTTTTTGATTTAATTTTGTATTAGAGGTTTTTGTGGTTTATACACTATATATCTATATATCTATATATCTATATATCTATATATCTATATATATATATATATATATATATATATATATATATATATATATATATATATATCAGTCTTTCCCTGACGAAGGCTTCTGTGCGGAGCCGAAACGTTGGATCACCAATAAATCTCCACTTTCACTTGAATTATTGACTTGATGTATTTCCCTGGAGTGCTGTCAATCCCTGCATTTTGTCTACATACTTCTCAGACTAGCACCCAGGTTTTTAGCGCTAAAAAGTTTGATTCAGGGAAATGAAAAAATAGGACATTAGTAAATTGGCTCTTTAGTTATTGTGCCCCTGCTCAAAGTATTATTAACACCCCACAAAAGACGAAGTACCATGCTCCAATTAATGAAGGAGTATCCTGAGACTTTAAACCACATTGCATTTCAGCCACTTGTGTATTCACTGTATTTGCATTGCAAACAATCATGGAACATTAATTACTTTTTTTCAGCCACTGCAAAAAAAACTGCTTTGTCCTGCACTGTTTGATGTTTTGATGCCCATCATAAATGCATGTGTTTGCCATTTGCCTGATACAATTTGTTACAGTGCAAATGAATAGTAATTTGAATAGTATGGTTCCAGGGATACTTACCCTATCATTGGGGGGCTATGTCACTATGTGGGCGGGACTATGCATGTTTTAAATTTTGTAATTGATTTATCGACATTTGTAAAGTATGGCATCTTGAGAAAGGTTCTAAACCAAGAACCGAAACGTCGATGCAATGTTTATTGCCTTTTCTAAATAAATCATGATGAGACAAACGGTCTGCGTGTACCTATTGGAGTTCTATATATATATATATATATATATATATATATATATATATATATATATATATATATATATATATATACACACACATCTGGCTTTAGTTTTTTGAACTGTACATTCAATGTTCTTAATGATACCGTTAATGTACGGAAAGCAGCAAAATAAGACATTTCCTCTCGCACAAACAATGGCTATGATGTGATGCACTGCAATATCCAGGACAAAGGGAACTGAAACAAAACTAATCGGAGACATTTAGCTGGGTTATTGACGTAATAGATACTCTTTATAAGGAGCCCCTGAGGAGATGTACGAGTTTACTCATTATAACTTGGCAGCTGTATGTAAACTCAAGAGGGGCGGATAGCTGATTAAACCAATAGATTAAATAGTCGGATTGGTTCCTCTTCTCCTAGTTTCTCACAGCAATGTTTGAATCTGACTTCCCCTCTCAGCTCAGAAGCCAGCAATGTTTTCTCATGCTTGTCCTGTGATGCTATTTATACGCACACACATTAACAAAACAGAGAGAACCGATTTCAGAAACAAAATGTATGGTGGCTTATGGAACACGTTTAGGCACCACATGGTACTGGACAAAAAAACTGGCAGTTTGGGCATCACATATTGTGAAAGATGGATATAAAAGAACCAGAAAACAGTATATAAACATAAATATGATCATGGATAAGTGGTCATTCGGAGTTTCTCTCCATGGTGCTGAAATGAAAAGTTGCAATGGAGTAACCCCAAAATTGTTTAAGGGACCTATTTATCATAGTAAGTAACATAGTAAGTTAGGTTGAAAAAAGACACACGTCCATCAAGTTCAACCTTTGAACTTTGTTTTAACCTGCCTAACTGCCAGTTGATCCAGTGGAAAAAAATACCCCATCTGAAGCCTCTCCAATTTGCCTCAGAAAATCATGTTGAGTAAAAAGTGTAGTGAAGCATTACCAGTGATGTTGCCCAGAGTAACCAATCAACAACTCGATTTCAACAGTTAGAAAACAAAAGCAAAGCTCTGATTGGTTGCTATGAGCAATATCACCAGTAATGTTTTACTCCACTTTTTACACAGCATGATAAATAGACCCCTAGGAGTATTGACACTGTAGCTTATTTGTTGCTAGGAGCTGGAAAGGAAGAACAAACTAAAGAACTAAACGAACTTAAATTACAGGCACAAATATTATGACATCATTTTGGAGAGGTTCATTTATTTATGTACTGTGTGAGAGCAACTTTGTAAAATGTTTAAGCACATCCCAACCTTTTCGTACTGCTTTTATCATTAGTGGAATATAGCAGTCATGTCTTTAATGGACATACACATAATATTGGTCACATACACAGTCAGCCTTGGCTTCTTCATGGTGACTGCTTGGGATTCCTTGCCCCGCTATGACATTCCTGTGCAACACCCACGTATTCATTTATTGTTCAAATCATTTCATTTAAACAAACTTTTATTTGGAGTAATTTAGTCTTAGCCCTCAGAGCTCACATGACATCCTGGGAACTCCAGAGATAGACGCCCCCGGCTGTAATGCAGAGGAGTAATGGGAATGGGAAGAGAGGGTTTCATGACTGTGACTGTGGGAAGAATAAAACTTGGCAGGCAGGTGAAGGACAAGCACAGGGCATCAGTGAAACATCAGATGATAGCCTGTACCATTGAACAGCTCACAAATATGCAATCACATTTCCTTATTTAAAGAAGCATATATCAATTATATACAGGTATGGAATCTGTTAACCTGGAAACCCGTTATCCAGAAAGCTCCAAATTACATGAAGTCCAACTCCCATAGACTCCATACTTATCAAATAATCCAACTTTTTGAAAATGATTTCCTTTTTCTCTGTAATAATAAAACAGTACCTTGTACTTGATCCCAACTAATATATCATTAATCCTTATTGGAGACAGAACAACCTCATGGGGTTTATTTAATGTTTACATGATTTTTTAGTAGACTTAAGGTATGAAGATCCAAATTACGGAAAGATCCATTATCTAGAAAACCCCAGGCCCTGAGCATTCCGAATAACATGTCTAATACCTGTATTATATATGATTTATAGAAAATATTAACATATAGTAGTATATCATTAATATAGTATGTCACCCCACTATAAAAAGCCATTGTATACTAAGCCATGTCTAACCATACTCTCAAAGAGCAATTTTATTTTTGTATTCACTTAAGGGTAAGGTCACACTAGGCGATAGCGCCGCGATTTGACTCGCGGCGAAAAGTCGCCTCGCTAGGCGATTTCGAGCGACAATAGAAAAAAGATCGCCGCGTGTGTTTTTACGCTGGCGATTTGTCGCGATTCCCCATAGACGCCAGCGCAAAACTTTCCCCAGCGATTGCGGATTAAAAGTCGCGCCGAAAAGTCGCCGCGAGTCAAATCGCGGCGCTATCGCCTAGTGTGGCCTTACCCTTATGCATAGAGCGTCTGTACTACTTTCCATAGACAGCTATAGATGTTGCCACCCGGTGGTGATTTTTAGCAAGTAAAGGGCTCATGCCTATACAGGTAATGCCTTCAGCACTAATGGGTTTGTATTTATACTTGGTTTTATTGTATTCATAAAAAACAACACATTTTTCCTTGAGGTACACTGATCTGTTGGACCACTAATATTTCCTATTATATGAGTTCATGTATTACACCAAGAACAGTCTTTAGATTTCTGAGAACATTCCTTTATGAAACTGGTGTCATTCCAGGGCAAGTATCCCTAGGCAAGTCATTTTATGTTGAGTCATATTGATAGACATCCCGTACTGGTTATCTCAGTTACAATAGTTGTAGGCTTGTCAAGCAGTATCATTAGATCATTTGGAATTGTACAGGATGAGCAATCCCAGTTTATGAGCATTAGTAAGATAGATACAGTAATAGTGAAGGTTAATCCTTACCTGAGTGCCAAGACACGCAACCCTAAAGTGAGTGAAGAGTTTAGCTGCAAACGTGGTAGACCGGGTGCAAAATAACTGGGAAAGGATGGCCAGGATAAAACCTGCACAGAAAGTAATATTTCAGACTTGGAGCAGCAAAGAGCTTCTTGAGTACTGGATAAAGATGCCAACATTATTGAAATATTATATTTAAAGGAATTGTTCAGTGTAAAAATAAAAACTGGGTTAATAGATAGCCTGTGTAATTTAGCCAAAGATATAATGTATAAAGACTGGTGTGACTGGATGTCTAACATAATAGCCAGAACACTACTTCCTGCTTTGCAACTCTCTTGGTTTCCACTGATTGGTTACCAGACAGTAGCCAATCAGTGACTTGATGGGGGGGCCACATGGGCTTTGAATCTGCTTTTGAATCTGCTTTTGAATCTGAGCTGAATGCTGAGGATCAATTGCAAACTTGCTGAACAGTTATGTCCCATTTGGTTACCCTTAAAGTCGCTGACTAACTCAGAGTTAGAGAGCTGCAAAGCAGGAAGCTGTGTTCTGTTATGTTAGACATCCAGTCACTCCAGTCTTTATTCATTGCATTTTTGGCCAACTAACTATATTAGAAACATTTTTTATTTTGCACAGCCTATCTATTTACCCAGTTTTTATTTTTACACTGAACTGTTCCTTCAAAAAGACCACATTTCAAAGCATCTCATCCATCCTGCCTTTAAATATGAGTAATGTTCCTCCAGGGCCGTTCCCTTAAAAACAATTAACTTTGATCAGTCTAGTATACAAAATACTATAACAAAGTGCATGGTACATTGCTAAGGGTGTAGTGGAACCAGGCTAGTTAGATGCGATGAATTAGATCAGTGCTGCCCAATCAGGGGCCCACAGCTACACTGATCCCAAGATATTTTTATATCCCCAAGGCTGCTATGTGATGCCACAGACATAATTTTACACCATATAACATGTCTCACAAGCATTTCATTTATTGGATTCTGCAGCCCCCAATGTTGGAAAGTATTGGATTAGAATATGCATAAAAACAAAAGTCCCTATGGCAGCTTGCCCCATCTGATTCATGGATCACGATGTCTGCTGGAAGATGGAAATTATAATATATCGCAAGCAAAACCAGGTCCCCATGAAAGGGGAACATGCCCTAGAAGTTTATAATTCTCTGTGCACTTAGACACAAAACAGAATATAGTGGCACAATGAAATACAATCCATGTTTTTTTTATATCTTTAGCTTGCACTGGAATTGGGGTGCAGTTATTCTTTATATCTGCCAACTACGTACCTGAAATACAAATGAATCCAGCACTGAAAAAGGCTTCATTGTACGAGGAAAGTCGGTCAGTTTGAGCCAACACGGCATAGGAAGACATGTGTGTGCAGGCACATTCCACATAGGCCGTTGTATAGGATACCACCCTGCATAACTCCCCATCTGACATCCACCTACAAAACATTGCATACATAAACACATGGTGTGGTGCAGAATTTTAACCTAAAATTTTAGTGGTTTAGGTGGTTATACAGGGAGTGCCAGAAAGGCTGCAAACAGTTGCAAATTGCAATAGCATAGGAAAATCTGACTATTCAAACAGTATAATCTACTGTAATTTCTGCAAATGTTTAAAAACAAATAAAAAGAAAATACTTTTTTTTCTGAGTAAAGTTCCGTATAGTTATTTACATACATAAATAAACCATGGCCACTGTGATATAGAGCATTAGGTCTATGAACCCAGTGAACCTGGTGCATTGATGACAGCAGAAATAATGATTGATGTGTGGGTTCACTGTAAGTGGCTACACTGTAAAACTGATTTTAAGAAGTGACACAGGAGGATCCTGCTGACAGCCCTCGGCTCATTTGTGTAAAGTCACAGAGTGCAAACTGCTACAGGATACAGACTATTTATATTCTCTCCTGCATAACAAGAATATTGTGCTCTGTGCAAATGCAGCTGCAGAGGGATCAGCATAACACCAGGATCTATCCAACAATGCTTTAATCTGTAATGTTGTAAGCAGCAAAGGAAAATTTGCAGGAAAATCTTGGCACTTTAGCTTTTGTGACGTTATGCAAGTCTTGAATTGACCAGAGACTATTAAAGAAGTTATCTGGAAACCCATTATCCAGAAAGCTCCAAATTATGAGAAGGCCTTCTCCCACAGACTCAATTTTAATCAAATAATTCACATTTTTAAAATGGATTTTCTTTTCTCTGTAATAATGAAACAGTACCTTGTACTTGATCCTGACTGAGATATAATTAATCCTTAATCTTTCAGGAAACCCACATGTGTTTACTAATGACTAATTTACTAATTACGAATTTACTAATTTTTCTATTAAAACAAGTGTCAATTTTACCGGGATGGGATTTTGAAATGAAGAATAACTTCAGCATCTTTTAGTACACTTATTGTGGTTTCCTTAAAGGTGTTCTTCGCCTTTCAGTTAAAGGACCAGTAACATAATTTTTTTAAGTTCGTTAGTATACAACGTAAAAAAAAACACACACAAAGACAAATTAAACTTTGACATCGCTAAGTCTTTATTAAGAAATAACTTACCGAAACTTGCTTGTGCTCCTCTTCAGGATAGGCGACAGGGTGATGATCCATTGTGCGGCGCTCGATTTCTCCTCCTTGGCTATCTCCTATAAGGAAGGCAGGGAGGAGAAATTGAGCTCCGCATGATGGATCACCGGATCGCCTTTTCAGAAGAGGAGCGCAAGCAGAGTTTCGGTAAGTTATTTCTTAATAAAGATTAAGCGATTTCAAAGTTTAATTTGTCTTTGTGGGGTTTTTTTTTCGTTGAATACTAACAATTTTTTAGTTTTATTTTGCTTTTTATTCAGCAGCTCTCCAGTTTGCAAACCTACAGCAATCCGGTTGCTAGGATCCAAATTACCCTAATAACCATGAAATAGAAAGATGGGTATTAAAAAGTAGCAACAACAATACATTTGTAGCCTTACAGAGCACTTGGGGGTCAGTGACTCCTATTTGAAAACTGGAAAGAGTCAAAAGAAGGCAAATAATTAAAGAACTATAAAAAATAAATAATGAAGACCAATTGAAAAGTTGCTTAGAACTGGCCATTCTATAACATAACTAATGTTAACTTGAAGGCGAACCACTCCTTTAAAGATTGCTTGTGCCAAAAGGTGCCTCTGCGTCTTTATTTAGATGCCCTGGAATCATAGACAGTAGAGCAATCTTGGGCTGGAGAAGCAATAATAAAATATGTTCCTCTTTACACATTTGGATACCTCTTAAAACGAAGCTGAACAGGCATACATAATAAAAACATTCTTTGCTGCCTCCTAGTGTTGAATTATTTATGCTCTCATATCTGAGTAATGTAGCTAAAAGGGAGATTGTTATCCTATCAGATATATTTGGCCTACGAGGCATAAAGTAGAAATTCCAGAACCATTCCTGCTCTAAGAGCGCATTGTTCTTGGTTTTACCGTTCTAAACCTTGATTCCACAAAAGGCAACTTGACTTCTTTGGTATAATCCGATCCCCTGCTGCATGAATCCTGTAGACAACTTCATTACTGTCAGCTATCCTAAAGGAAGGGCTGCCCTTCAGGCTCACTGATAAAACCTGCAGTCACAGAAAGAGAGCAGAGCAAAGTGAATAGATTTATTGGACCAGCACAGGATCAATTTAGCAGAGAGCTAAAAGGGGTTGTTCACCTTTGAGATAACTTTTAGTATGATGTAGAGAGTGATATGCTAAGATAATTTGCAGTTGGTTTTTATTTTTTATTATTTGGGGTTTTTAAGTTATTAAGCTTTTTATTTCTACAATTTCTAATACCCTAGCAACCATCCATTGATTTGACTAAGAGATTGAAATATGAATAACAGAGGGTAAAGAAAGAGGAGTAATAAAAAGTAGAAATAGCAATACATTTATAGCCTTACAGAGCATTTGTTTTTAGATGGGGTCAGTGACATTAGAACTGGCCATTTTTATAACATACTAAAAGTTAACTTCAAGATGAACCACCCCTTTAAAAAGCAATATTTCAGGCCTTACAGTAGGTTAGAAAGTTTCGTTCATGTTTTATTCCTTTAATGTAAAAGGCAGGCTGCACTGTTTTTTTTTTTTTACCCCTATTTGAAAGATGGAAAAAAGTCAGAAGAAGAATTGAAAATTTGCTTAAAAGTAGCCATTCTATAACATAGTCAAAGTTAACTTAAAGGTGAATCATTCCCTTAAAGCATTGTCCTTCAAGCAGTTTCTAAAGGATTATGCATATATTTGTCTAAATAGGTATTAGCAGAGCAACTAATTAAACCTGAGTAAAGTAGACATACTGTATGCTCAGCAGTGGTACCATGGACTATATTTCTCATTTATACCTTTGGCACAAGACTGAGGGGAACAGATAACTATAAGAACTAACACAGGGGCGAAAGAAAAAAAAAAAACTTTTTTGGAAGCACACAAATAAAAATAATTTAGCCTTTTCCTGATCATGGTACAATAGCAAAAATGTTTCTTATAATAAATGGCATTAGCACACAAAATAGAAAAAAAGTACAGATACATTCATTCTCATGTACAATTTACAATATATTTTCCTGGGATAACCTTGTTAGCATTTCAGCAAAGCGTAGGCTTCCGTATATCATATTGTTAAAGGGGTTTTAATGTTTACACAGAACCCAGGCCAATTAGTGCGGAGCTTATTTTTCAATAGCTTTAACTGGCTTTCTAGAAGCTTGATGGGCAGATTCTACAGACCCTTAAATAGGGTGGAACATAACTAATAATAAAATGAGTCACATGCTGTTCATGCTGTTCCTCTGCTCCAGGCAACACAGTTCCTGGAAGAATGCAACAAATCTATCTTCAGAGTAAAAATAAACATGCATGAGTACTGAAGGATTGTGGAAAGCATGAAAGCCAACATGTTTTACAGGCAAAAGAAAACACGCATTTGGTTATGTCATGCAGTAGAATACCTTGTTGTTTAATATAGTTTCTTTACCACTTGTAAGAAACCACTGCTGGCTGCTGTACTCTGTGAAATGGATAAATTTACAACCTTCTTCTACTGCACCAACAGGGGAAATTGTCAAAAATGTCTCGGGAACCTGGATGGTATCACCATCCTTTCCTTCAAATTTCTTCCCATTGATTTCCTGAGGATACCAGTGATAGGAACTAATGGAAATATGTGGGCAAGAGTCCAAAATTGTCTTCCCCCTGGTAAAATATAAAATAGAGAGCTGATACAATGCAAAACAAACACTTAGCAAAGGCAAACGTATCACCATGATTTACAGTGCTGTCCAACTTCTGTGGTACCTAGGCCCTAAATTTTTCTTCACTATGTGGTGGAGAGCCAATAATGGAAGCCAATGTTGGCCACTCCCTATTTTTAAACCACACCCACTCTAAACCACACCTAAGTTACCACAAGAGCTTTTAAGACCTCATCACTCATATGTGAAAAATAAAAATAATATTTAAACATACCCTTAAATCTATATGCCTCCACATCCCCTGTGGATAACACAGCACCCCCCCCCCCCACAGCACATCATTAAACACCTTAGGGGTCCCTAACATCAATCTCCAAATACTAACAAACTCCCAGAACAAAACCTACAGCGAGTGTAGAGCAGTCAGAGTATGGCACACACAGGGAGCATAGGGAAGGCAGAGTATGACACACACAAGTAGCATGGGGCAGGCAGAGTATGGCACAAAGGGAGCATATGGTAGGCAGAGTGTGGCACACACAGGGAGCATAGGACAGGCAGAGTATGGCACACACAGGGAGCATAAGGCAGGCAGAGTATGGCACACACAGGGAGCATAGGGCAGCAGGGTATGACGCACACAAGAAACATAGGGCATACAGAATATGGTACACAGGGAGAATAGGGCAGGTAGAATATTGCACACACAGGCAGAGTATGGCACACACAGGGAGCACAGGGCAGGCAGAGTATGGCACACAGAGCACCTCTCTAAATCTGGCAGCATGTCAGAGCCTCCCACACAGAAAATCTTTTCAACAATTTTTTCCCTTGTAGTATAGCATGCAGTAGGTCTTTAGATCATCCCATGGCAAACCTTTATGGACAATTACTTAATTTCATCCATTTTGCCATTTGAGCATTTAATAGTTCCAGGACAGGCAATGAAATGCCCAGAATCACTTCCTATTGATTTCAATGGGAATCGTTAGAACCCGCTGACAAACAACTGAGCTATAAGTGCATCTTGAGTCCAAGCAATTGCTATAGAAATCAATAGGGAGCTATTCTAGGTGTTTTGTCTCCTGCTTAGCTATTAAATTTTTAGGCGAGAAAATACCCAGAACAATGTGTTGTTGCTGTTAAAGGCCCACTATGGGCATATGCCATACACACATATGCCACGTAGGCCATACCCCTTACATACAATTCATCAGGAAAATGTTGTTATATAGTAGTCATATAGTATATGTGTAGTCACACATGCTTTATATTTGGGTAATACAATTCCTGGGGCATGAGGCAACCAGGAGAAATTCTGTATTGGAAAAAGTGTTTGACATATGAATGGAGTTTATAGTAGTACATATATAGTCACACGTAAAATATTGCAAGATGCAAAGGGAAATATAGACATGCATAAACTTCTAGGATACTGAGAGAGCAGTAACATTATACCTTGGTGTAGAAAATTATTCTTACTAAGTAAAGTAAATCTCCCCTCCCCTTTTCATTGTTGGTATGACTCATGTTAAACACTCAAGATTATATAACACGAGACATGTGAATAAGGGTGTTTTAAGAAGGATTTTATTGTATTTAATATACAGTGCCTGAGCTTTTCTGCTCCTTTTAGTCCACCTCATACTAATTTTTCTTGTTCTTCCATTTGTTTGTTTTCCCAAGTCCTGCCCTACAGTAGCCACGTTCCAATTTCTTGCACTGGTGAGATCTAAACTAGAGCAAAACCGGCAGTCTGCAAATTTTTATGTATTAAATATCTTATTAAATAACTTGTCTTTGTTGGGATTCATTACCTGCAGGTTTTAAAGGAATAGAATCAGCTCAGATTCTTTTCACATAATAGGGTTATGCAATAGAATGCACTAAGATGCAACCACAAAGATGTTTGCTTTTAAACAAATGACCAGTTAATGCTACCTGGTTGCTCTGGGTTACTGTTCCTGGACAAATTTAGGGGAATATTTATCAAAAAGTGAAGTTAGAGATCGCCACAGTCCTCTAGAGTGAAATTCCGCCACTATCCATTCATTTCTATGGGATTTTGAAAGGCGTGTTTATCAAAGGATGAACTTTCACTTTCACCCATTGATAAATACCGTATATACTCGAGTATAAGCCGAGTCTTTCAGCATCCAAAATGTGCTGAAAAAGTCTACCTCGGCTTATACTCGGGTCAGCGGGCAGTAGCTGAGATTGCAGTCACTTTTAATCATTCCTATACCAACAGTTCACTTCGGGAGAGACTGCAATATCCCACAATGCCCTCTGTTGGTTATATGAAAGAATAACAGTGACTGCAATTTCACACAGCGCCATCTGTTGGTTATATGAAAGAATAACAGTGACTGCAATATCACACAGCACCCTCTGTTGGTTATATGAAAGAATAACAGTGCGCCCTCTGTTGGTTATATGAAAGATTAACAGTGACTGCAATATCACACAGCGCCCTCTGTTGGTTATATGAAAGAACAGTGCGCCCTCTGTTGGTTATATGAAAGAATAACAGTGACTGCAATATCACACAGCACCCTCTGTTGGTTATATGAAAGAATAACAGTGACTGCAATATCACAGAGCGCCATCTGTTGGTTATATGAAAGAATAACAGTGACTGCAATATTACACAGCGCCCTCTGTTGGTTATATGAAGGACTAACAGTGATGGCAATATCACACAGCGCCCTCTGTTGGTTATACGAAAGATTAACAGTGATGGCAATATCACACAGCGCCCTCTGCACATGGTAGTGGGACAGTGGGACAATGCACACAGTAATCCGTTTGGCAATTCTCTGTCACCATCAACTTTGCAAAGAAGTCCGGTTGATCGCTGGGGGGGTCATTTTGGTGGAATGTGCGCTGCTGGGAGACAGGGCTGTAGTTGTGTCTAGGCTTATACTAGAGTCAATAAGTTTTCCCAGTTTTCGTAGGCAAAATTAGGTACCTCGGCTTATACTCGGGTCGGCTTATACTCGAGTATATACGGTACTCTTTTAAAAATCCCATAGAAATTAATGGAGAGTGGCGGAATTTCACTCTAGTGGACTGTGGCGACCTCTAACTTCACTTTTTGATAAATATACCTGTTATGTTTTAGATAGCCGAGGATGAATAGGGTATAACAGTGCTTTATTAGCAGAGTCATGCAGGCATTACACAACAGTAAGCTTTCACTTTCACTTTTTAAGATACCAGGAAGTATGCACAGTATAAGTATGAGCACAGTGACATCTACAGGCCATTTGCATGAACACCACAATACCCCTTAATGCCTTTTATTACATAACGCTATTATGTGCAAAGCCTCTGAGCTGTTCTATTCCTTTAAAACCTGCAGGTAATGATTCCCAACAAACACAAGAAATCCTTTGTACTCATCCATATCAATATATTTATGACATTTATTTTATTTATTTATTTAAGTAATTTTGGGGTGAAATGTAATAAAAGTTGCAAAGAGAAAAACAATTTGCACAAATAAGAATAAAAATTCCCACATCGTAATGTACTATCCTTCCTTAGACTGTTATTACATTATGAATTTTAATTGTGCAGTTCTTAAAGGTTTTGTACTCTTTTGGAGCAAACATAAGAAGCAAAAAGTTTTATTATATACACTGGACACTGGTGCTAACTATGGATGCAACGAATCCAGGATTTGGTTCGGTATTAGGCCAGGATTCGGCCAAATGCTTGTGTCTGGCCGAACTAAATCCGAATCCTTAAAATCGTGTAACTTTTTGTCACATAACAAAGAAGTCAAGAACTTTTTAGCCGTGCGCACAGCGGCTCTATTTTTTCCCTCCCCTCCCCTCATTTGCATATGCAAATTAGGGTTTGAATTCTGTTCTGCCAAATCCCAAATAGCGGATTTGATGCACCTAGTGCTAACTATATAATCTTTCTTCCACTGTTGAAAGTGGTCGCTAAACAGTCCCTGCGTCGCCGAAGCTATTTTAAGTTCTCAAAAAGGAAAAATTGTTCACACAGAGGCATATTTGCGTTACTCATTGCTATTACTCATTATTATTGCATTACCCCATTTGTGCATAAACCCCCATATGTAATATAGTTTAAAGCCTTCACTTTGAGAATTCTAGGATAAAAAATGAGTGATTACTAAGCAGCATCCATGATGCACAAGTATGGCTGAGTCTGTTTTTGCTAATTGCATAAAAGTTGAGACATGTTTAACAGCATCATTAACAGCATTAACTCCTGACTGACCTGGCACCAGTCAGTTGCAGATTTTTTGACCTCTAACAATAACAAAAATGCTCATTCTTGGCTATAAAGAAAACAATGTGAAGCTTAACAAGGCATGTTATATCTCTCTCTCTATATAGAGGTATGAATATACTTCTGAATCACAACGTTTTAGAGCATGCAAATGTAGCAACAGGAGCTCATAACCTGGGCTGGCATCAGTGGGCAACAGGGGATTCTGTCAGGGGCCCCATGGCTGAGATGGCTCCAAGAAACATAATAGTTTAATTTGTGTGCAGAAAAGTGGGTGAGGCTTGGGGGGAGGTCAGGTGTGGGATTTTAGTATAATGGGTGTTAAAGTGGAACACCAGGGGCATGCATTCATGTGGCCCATTTACTTGTTGATAGGGCCCTCTGCACAGGGGCCCAGTGGTCCCCTAATCGGGGCTCCGCTAGGGAGCAAGCCCTGCTAACTTTGTAGTATCGGGCACCATGACAGCTGATGTCCTGCTCACAGCAACGCATTCTGTGGGATTTTAAGATGCACTTAATTTAGTGGTCTGCATCTCTAGTAAATCCAAAGCAAAGCAGCAATCAGGGATGTGCTTATTATATATTAAACATTTTCATAGGGCTAGTCTGAGTAATAACTGCTGATTGTGATAAAGAACACCATACTGTTGAAAATGCACAACATATTATACATAAAGGTCTCTTAATTACATGCAGTAGGGCTCTTTAACTTCTGCTTTATGATTACTCATTAGAAACAGTAAGAACTGTATGTGTCAAAGGCAAATGACCCTCAAGTACTGCATTATGCATAATTACACAATAACTATTTGTTCTATTACAGCTAAGCCCTGGGAGTGTGTGACTATTGCACTGCTTTACTATAAAACTGAGTTTGAAACTATTGATACTTTTACCCAATTCACACCTGCCCAGTGGCATGAACTTGCTACTCTGCACAAAGGTGCAGACGTTTACTCATTGAATTTATTGCATTCTTGTAGCAGAGGACAATGAGACATTTACATAGTGTAAGCATTAACAGGGCTGTTGCCTTTAGAATATGGCATTTACAAATGTTCCATGTAGCAAAGTTGCCTAAATAAACATTTAAAAAAAGAAACATACTAAGTAGAACAACCAGAATTAGTCTTGCTAAATATGCATGGAAAAAGAATGCTGACATGACATTAGAGACTTCTGCAAAGCACATCATGTTATCATTAACACGAAACAGAAACTGACAGAAACTTGTGGTTAAAGATTTCTAATATCTCATTGTTGGTGGTTAAAAACAGATTCCTTTGAATACGTTCAACAAACACACACGGATCCATCAACGGGACATGAAAAAAATACAGAGACGGTTATTCATGTGACCGTTGAGCAAGCAGTAAGTTTTTGCTTACGTTGGAGGTTTATACGCATGGGACAGCAGCTGTTAGTCATTAGCATCAGGCGCAGATAGTACACAAACGCCGGCTGTACAATACCTACAATCTTTATTTAGTATGGCTAAGATCAGTATTGCTATTCAAGAAGAAAATCCTCATTGTTAGATCCGTGTTTGAACAAGTGAAACAACAAGGTACAGCTCCATAATATAGACCACGGATAAGTTAATTTACTGTACATTTTACTGTACATTTTATAGTAAATACAGACCACACAGGATAGACAGAGTGCAGTTTTTAAAGGACAAGGATTTAAGGTTTTACTGGTGCAATCAACTTATTCATACTCTCAACCCACTTCACTATATACCGGAGCATTCCAGTGAGTTTAGCTCAAAACTTGGATCCCCTCAAAGACTTTGACTAGGCACAAGTTGCAGGAGGGTTGCACCAAATTCAGGGTTCAGTTCGAGATTTGGTCAAGACTTTTTCAGCAGGATTTGGATTTGGACAAATCCAAGTGCATGGCTGAACCAAATTCAAATACTCAAAAATCACACGACTTTATGTCACATGAGTCATGCATGCTGTACGCAATGTTCTTTGTTACATTTCCTTGCCCCAATTTGCGTTTGGGATTTGACCAAATCTTTCACAAAAGATTTAGACAAATCCTAAAATAGTGGATTTGGTGCATCCTTAGAAAACAGACAAGAAATAACAAAATGGCTGAGCTAATTATAAACAACCAGATCATGGGCCGGACTCAATTTGACCGGGAAAACTTTTCTCCTAATTCCAACTTTCCCAACTGACTTTTATTGAGTTTTCATTTGATAAACCCAGAAGTAAGATTTTCTCATGACCGATATCAGCTAAACCACATATGTTACTCTCCAGTTTGCCATTTCAGCAATCTGGTTGTTTGGGTCCACATTTCCCTAACAACTATGCATTGATTTGAACAAGGGGCATTTCTGCTCCTGTATAACTATAACAAACAAGGGAAAGTTGTGCTCACCACTATTTTTTAAAACCATTAACCTTGTTTGTTATAGTTTATACAGGAGTAGTGACCAGCTCCATGTTGTAGCTCCCACCCTTCCCAGCTATAGTCAGGTGATCCCACTGGTGTCTAATAAAAGGGCAGCCAAGTTTGGGAGTTTTACTTTGAAAGCAGCAAGTAAGTTGTAGGTAAAACCTAGTCCCTTTGTAAAATGTATAATTAAGCAATTGAACTCTTAATGAATCAGATGAAAATTGAGTGTAGGACTGGCCAGATATGGGATGACTTTGACGTAGTTGGCCAGCTTAAATATATTGCAATATATGGACAAACAATCCCTGTTTTGTTTAAAGGGTAAGGCATTTTTCAGTAGCAGTATGCACAAATGTCTCTGTCTTAAATATATTGATAATGGGTTGAGTGCAGAGGACCTCTTGTATTTGTCTATATGTATTTTGTGGTCACACCCTCATTGCACCCCCACCTAATGGTTTTAAAAAATAGTGGTGAGCACAACTTTCCCTTGTTTGTTGCAGTATATGTTCTTTTATATGATGTATGTACACAGTACTTGTTAGTTCAATATTGAATTGTTTTTGATGTTTATCCAGCATAACAGTAAAACATTTTTTTTAAATATACCACACTTTGAATTTTTTGTACTTTTGAGTTTGTGAACCGATGGATATATTGTACTGTATTTAGTTACTCTATTTGCTCCACTAAATATTTTGCTAAATTGGTGTGCCCTCCATCCATTGTTAATTTTGATTTGAATAAGAGACTGGAATATGAATAAGAGAGGACCTTACTAGAAAGATGAAAGAAAGTAAACATTAGCAATAACAATACATTTGTTGCCTTACAGAGCATTTGCTTTTTAGATGGAGTCACCCATTTGAAAGCTGGAAAGAGTCAGAATAAAATGGCAAATAATTATAAAATGAAAGTTTACCTAAAGGTGTTCCACCCTTTTAATGGCATTTTCAGGTAATAACCAGTAAGTTAAGAACTGAATCTGGCCTAATGCCTGGAATATATTGCAAAAAAAGTGCAATGTATCCATTACTCTACATTTCAATATGTGAACTTACTAAAACCTTCTACAGGTAATCCTAGTATTGTTAGCAAATATAAATGCATATAAATGGTATAACTAAAGCAAAATGTGATATATTTACCTTTCACCAAGAGATCCACATTCCACTCCATTAAGGAGAGAGAAGGCATACTTCTCAGCTACATCAATCAATGGGCTATACCCACGTGTATCTAAGCGCTCAGGGCTTGCGAGACTACACAGGGTTTCGTAGAAAAGAGCTCGACTGTCATTTGTTAGAATTTGTATTTCACCTTCATTTGCTATCTGAAAATAGATTATGTATTAATAAATGATAGTGAAACATGGAGACATTTAAAATGTTTCTAAATGGCATGAGACAGAGAATTAATTTTCCCTATCACATATCTGTATTCCAGGAAACCACCTGAAGATATTAAAATTATCTTTGCTGCAATGCAGGTTTTAGCACATCCAAGTTGGTATAGTTACATAGTTAAATTGGGTTGAAAAAAGACAAAGTCCATCAAGTTCAACCCCTCCAAATGAAAACTCAGCATCCATACACACACCCCTCCCTACTTTTAATTAAATTCTATATACCCATACCTTTACTAACTATAGAGTTTAGTATCACAATAGCCTTTGATATTATGTCTGTCCAAAAAATTATCCAAGCCATTCTTAAAGGCATTAACTGAATCAGCCATCATAACATCACCCGGCAGTGCATTCCACAACCTCACTGTCCTGACTGTGAAGAACCCCCTACGTTGCTTCAAATGAAAGTTCTTTTCTTCTAGTCTAAAGGGGAGGCCTCTGGTACGGTGATCCACTTTACGGGTAAAAAGGTCCCCTGCTATTTGTCTATAATGTCCTCTAATGTACTTGTAAAGTGTAATCATGTCCCCTTGCAAGCGCCTTTTTTTCCAGAGAAAACAACCCCAACCTTGACAGTCTACCCTCATAATTTAAGTCTTCCGTTCCTCTAACCAATTTAGTTGCACTATAGTTCAATGCTTTATAATATAATTCCGTGTTTTCACTATAAATTCTGGGTTACTAGGTTAGGAATCTCTTCTGGCTGAGGTTGCTGAGCACAGTGATAAATCAAGCACAGGCAGATACCAAGATAATGTACAAGGCCTATCTCATACCCTTGTATTTCACCACCATGCAGCCATAATGGTATAATATGGGATAGAGATGATGGGCTAAGTCTCTGCATCCACACTAAGTCTATCTATGAAACTGGGGAAGAAGTTAACAGCCTCAGTAGACCGGATTTTAGGTTCATCCTAAGTGAAAGCTGCCAATTCAAAAAAAAAAAAAAATAAGCACATTTCTATTGATCCTGTCTGTAATGAAGCAGGGATATAAATCCTGGTCCGTTAAGGAAGATGATGGCGTGCAGTTTGAATACACAGATAAGTAGTTGATCAGCTATAGCTCTTACTGGTTTGTACATCTGTCACACTCCTGACAACTTTAGATTGAGAATATTCTGTCCAGAATTTGGTGTGTCACCATCTAGATTTAGAGGAATCTCTGCCAGTTTAAAGAATGTAAAGTGACTGCACATGATCATTTGTGTTATAAATAATGCTGACACAGGGACACCAAGGGCCCACCAGAGAACCTGATATCGAGAGCCCTCCACCCCATGGCCTGAAACCTTTTCTTCTTTTTGAGAAAAACCCTGGCACCCCAGTGTTTAAGAAGTTAATTATTATAATTAAAAACATAAAATAAATACAGGTATAGGATCCCTTATCTGGAATCTCGTTATCCGGAAGCTCCAAATTATAGGAAGGCCATCTTACATAGCCTTTTAACAAAATAATTAAAAATTTTTATAAATGATTTCCTTTTTCGTGGTGATAGTAAACAGTGCCTTGTACTTGATCCCAACTAAGATATATTTATTTTTTGGCAAAACAACCCTATTGAGTTTAATTAAAGTTTAAATGATTCTTAGTAGACTTAAGTAGACCTTAGTAGATTTAAGATATAGAGATCCAAATTTTGGAAAGACCCCTTATCCAGATAACACCAGGTCCTGTGTATTCTTTACTGTCCCATAACTGTATTTTAAAAGTCACCTCAGAGTTAGAATTCAAATTTTTCGCCTATAATGGAATCTATGGGTGATGGCCTTCCCGTAGTTTGGAGCTCTCTGGATAACGGGTTTCCGGATAAGGGATCCCATACCTGCACTGTTTTACAACAGGGGGAGGGGTACATTTTGTATTTACATAAGTTTTGATGAGTCACATGACAGAGATGACATCACTATCACTAAGCACTGATTATCATTATTGATGACATCACTAGTTTATAAGGATATTCATGGTTCTTGTTAATTATAAAGTTATATCTAACCACTACGGGCATTAACAATTTTTCTTTAAACTGATCAGGCCAACAGGACATAACTCATATTCATAACTCACATATAAATCTGGAAATGTATATGTGGGCCCTACCTTTTCCATGATATTTAACATAGCCCCAAGTTGCTCTTCTGAGACTTCAGAATTAGCCTTGTTGTTGAGCGTCTGTAGAACGCTGGTGAAAATGCTTTCTTCATAGGGCTGATGCAGTTGATCAATTAAGCCCCACATTGACTGGGACGCGGAATCGGACAATATGGTGATGTTGGCAGTACCATATAATGGATCTACTTTGGCACTTCCAGTGGGATTCACAAGTAAAACCTGAAACCGCTTGGGGAACGGATTGATTGATGCTGTTTGTGGAGTCAGGGTGATATCTAGAACAACAGTTCTTTGTCCAGCTTTAAAAGTAAGTATTCCCTCTGATTTCACAAAATCCCTTCCTGCAACAGCTGCAGAGATACTTGTATGTCCAATTTTTTCGGAAGATTTCAGTTCCTTAAGGATAATAAAAATATTTATTGGACTGAGAGCAAGTGTCACATGAAGTGTTAGATGACCATGTAGCATTTTTATTTAGATAAGGCTTTTATGCGGACATACTGTGTTGCACTGTATATTGGTTGCATTGCTATAAAAATCCAACATGCCATAGTCGAAAAAGTATTTTGTAAATTTTAGTTGTAGCAATTGATGGGTTTATTGAGCCACTGACAAAAAAAACCTTAAAATGTCAATCTGTTGTCTGTCTGTGAAGTTTCACATGCAGAGCTGTAATGTTAAAGGGTTGGTTCACCTTCAAGTTAACTTTTAGTATGTTATAGAATGTCTAATTCTAAGCAACCTTTCAGTTGGCTTTCACTTTTTCTTTTTTATAGTTTTTGAATTATTTGCTTCTTCTGACTCTTTCCAGCATTTAAATTGGGGGTCACTGACTCCATCTAAAAACCAAACGCTCTGTAAGGCTGCAAATGTATTGTTATTGCTACTTTTTATTCCTCATTGTTCTATTAAAACCCCCTCCTATTCAAATTCCAGTCTCTTATTCCAATCAATGTATGTTTGCTAGGGTAAATTGGACCCTATGAACAGATCCTATCTGAAATTACAACCTGGAGAGCTGCTGAATAAAAAGTTTAATAACTCAAAAACCACAAATAATAAAAAATGAAAACCACTTGCAAATTGTCTCAGAATATTCTTCTCTACATTATACTAAAAGTTAATTTAAAGGTGAACAACCCATTTAAGTTTTTAGGTAGTGGGGGCATGGACAATCTTTATTCAACATTTAGGACAACTCAGAGTGATTTTCTGCTTCAGAGTGAACCTGAAGCAGCCAATCATGCATATGAGTATCTTGTACTTGATCCAAACTAAGACATAATTAGTGCTTATTGGAAGCAAAACCAGCCTATTGGATTTATTTAGTGTTTATTTAATGTTTACATGATTTTCTAGTAGACTTACAGTATGAAGATCTGTTATCCGGAAAAACCCCAGGTCCCGAGCATTCTGGATAACAGGTCCCAAACCTGTATTACATACATGGTACTCTTGTGGAATCTATATAAAGCACAATCTTTTTTCCACCAGAGGATGGATCACTAAGGACCATTGCAGACTTCTATGTTAAATATCTGCAAACAAAACATTCTTGGCACAAAGGGAAATGTTTTTTTTCAGTGTTTTTACTGTACATTACTGTGTAATTTTAATTTGAAAGAATTGTCAACAAGATGCACAATATTAAAAGAGCAAATATTACATTTGTGAAAATGTTATTGTTAAATTGATAAGAAGTTTGTCAGATCTTACCTGCATAGTGAATCCAACAGAAATAGACTGGGCTGAGCTGGACTCCCTAGAAATCTGGAGGCTAATGATCGTGGTTTTCTTATGTGCAGTGGCTTCTCTCGAGCCAACGGCAAAATAAATAAGGCCATAAGGGGCATCACTTTCAAGAAGAATTATTTTGGCAAATCTAGAGCTGCTGTTTATTGATGCCCCAGCACTTACTTGATACAGTTCAACATAGAAATATGTTTCAAATTCAGGCACCTGTAACAATATAGATTACAATGGAAAATTGCATTTAATGTTGCAGGCACTTCATCAATTAAATATAATGAATCGTATTTTGTATTCTAAGATATTTCTGTCCATATTTATGAGTCTCTGATATAAAAGTTGTATCCATCCTGTGAAAGACTGTGAAGTTCCTATGGTATCAAGAAGAGCAACTTTATGACATCCTAGCGTAAGAGTTTCTGTTATTTGTTTAACTGAACACTGCTCTCCCCTTTTGTGAGAATGGACCTGTCTAAAAATCGAAATTATTGCTGACATAAGTGGATAGGCTGCTGGGTTTGGGGAGATCGGAGTGGGACTGGGTAGGTCAGATGCATGGCCAGGTGGGTGTAGGGGCCCCCACAGGTCTGGCGGGACACCAGGAAAAAACTCGGTGGGCTCTGGACTTCATGGGCCCCACTAGCCCAGGCCCATTCCCCCAGTCGGCCACCAGCTGTTATGCAGAAGGAGATCAGCAGTACCTGACACAATGCATAGCACGTGTGCATGGAGTTTGGACGTAGGGAGGGTGGGTAGCTATGAGGAAGGTCCTTGTTGTCGCACCCCAGGTGGGCCCCAATGCCCAAGTCCAAAAGACCCATTATGGCAACAGCATGTGCACAAAATATAGAATTTGTTTGCAGAACTTGATTTGCCAGCAGAGCACCCTGACCTCTACCTAAGTAAGCACCTGTGGGATACATTGGAATGTCAACTGTGAGCCAGGCCTGATCTACAAAGTTCAGTGACTGACCTATTACATAAGAATGGAAGCAAATCCCACAAATGTTCCAACATCTAATGGAAAACCTTTGCAAGAAAAGAAGCATAACAGCTGTTTTAGCAGTAGAAGAAGAAGAGAAGACTAACTTCATATTAATATCCTTGGTTTTTGAATAAAATGGTAGATAGGAAGGTATCAACATCCTTTTGGCAATATAGTGCATAAAATATATACACAGATTTTTTTGAAATGTGACAAGCAAATTATTTTATAGGCTGAAAAATCTTAAGAGGCTCATTTATGAAAGCGGTGTATGGTGCTAAGTGAACTTTTCAAACACAAAGTGACATGATTTTTTTTATTCCAGTGTCATTGAGGCTGGATGTCCAGTTGCATCCAGTTACCTTGCAATTTTGGGAGCTCAGCCATTTGCAGAGCTGAGATGACATCACTTCCAGAGCACCAATGTGTGCAGCTGTAATGCATTAACATGATTCTGTCTGTTGGTGCTACTACACAACCTACCTGTACTTATTCAACCTGCTAGTAGTACCATAAAATTTGCATCAGTTCCATAATTCCAACAGTGCACATTATTCATTGGAGGAAGCTTGTTCGGCACAATTTGGGACATTTTTATAATACTCCACTTGTGGTGGTGTTCCTTAATGAACCATTTAAATCCCATTACAAAAAAAGTTGTGCACAAAAATTAGCATTATTACATATACATACATAGGCTCAAATGAACAGTCTGGATTTTTCCTGAAGACCTTGTTATGGTACGTCACATATAAATTATTCTTCTGAAACATAAATGTATTCCTTCTTAACGGAAAAGGCCCAGGGAAAAAATAACACAACATCCCTATTTTTAAGGTAAGTAAGATGAGGGTACTGTGTCTGGGGTAAAATCTTAAAGTTACATTTAGGTGGTGCTTGACATATTAGCAACCCCCCATTGAACTGAGGTTACACAGTATTCCTTGTACATTTAAGTAATGAATACATAACATTTTTATCT
This sequence comes from Xenopus laevis, assembly GCF_017654675.1. Lineage (NCBI taxonomy): Eukaryota > Metazoa > Chordata > Amphibia > Anura > Pipidae > Xenopus > Xenopus laevis. Next base: position 194,413,767 of record NC_054371.1, read on the forward strand.
CTTATGTGGTGCTGTAAAAAAGCAATTATCACTGTTAAGATTTCAAAGAACACATCAGATCACAGATCGGAACATTTGCTTCTGTGAAATCAAATTTTATCCATTGCCCAGCACTGACCTTGTCCGGTTTTGCTTCCACAGTAATGATGCACTGTGTTTGGCCTGCGCTACAGACGGTGTGTCCTGATATTAACTGTAGCTCATTAACAAGGTTCACTTCCTCCTTATAAAGTTCAACTGCGGTTTTATTGAAGGTAGCACGCCAGAAGACTCTTACATCCTCAAAAGCCCTGGAATAAAATGTCAATAAAACTCAGTGCAATGTTTTTCTCAACAAACACCTTACCTTGGTACCATGGTGCTTATAATCTAAGCTTTGCTTAACAACTCAAAGTTATAGTTTTTCCCCAGCTCAATTTCTACTACAATTGACGTTTTTCCAACAAATTTGATTCATGAATCGTGACAGCATTTCTTGTTTTGTGCTGGGGAACACTGACACCAGTAGAGCCCCAAAACCTCTTCAGTGAAGCCTGAGTCAGAGCTTTTCACTGGGTTCAATGTACCACTTTGGAGGTTCTGCTCACTTCCTCATAGAGGACAATTCCATTTGTTTGGTAAGATCTTTCACACATAAAACCATTCTAGCACAAACTCATTCTATGATTTGTAATGTATTCAAGTATCTTATCTCTTATTATCCCTTCCAAAGGCTTTCCTGCCACTGAAGTCAGACTTACAGGCCTATAGTTTTCAGGCTCAGATCTAAGCTATTTTTTGAATAAAAACATCACATAAACAATACACCAATCTGATGGCACTATGGCAGACCTCAAAGAATTCCGGAGAATTAAATAAGTGGTTTGTCAGACACGGAGATAAGCTCTTTTAGTAGCATGGGATGAATACCATCTGGTCCTGGACCCCTGTTTACTTTCCTATGTTCTGGTATATTCTCTGCCCCAAGTCAACCAGTCACCAATAGAGTATTATTAAAATTGGGTCGATTATAAAATAAACCTTTATTAAATTCCTTCATTGTGTAAACAGATGAAAACAGTCTCTGTCTTTGTCTCTGTTTTTTCCCTGCTCCATCAGCCAACTTACCTCCCTCTGAAAATACAGGTCCAAGCCTATTTTGCATATATATATAAAATAATTTCAGATTTATTTTACTCCTTGCTGCAATGCCCTTTTCACACATCTCAGCCTGTCAGTTAAAGTTTCTAAAGCTAACAGACTCCTGCTGCACAAATATGGCAGCCCCCTCATAGGGAAACACAGGGAGTCAGATGTAAATGTGTAAAAAGCAATGTAAACGCATTGGGCAAATACTTTATGGCAAAATTATAAGAAGCAAGAAAGTCAATAGTGATGGGCGAATTTGTCCGATTTTGGGCAATGGGCAAAACGGCGAAATGCCGATTTTGACACTGGACGCCGGCACCTATTAAAGTCAATGGGATGTCCGTTAATTTCGCCAAAAAAAAATTTCGCAAATGTATTCATCAGTGGCAAAATGCTGAAAAATCGTTGCTAATTCGCACCTGCCGAATAAATTTGCCCATCACTAAAAGTCAATTTTATGGTACATGTAAAAAAGGTCAGTATCTCTTTAAAGTTTCAGCTGCCCCAGCACTTTATTCTTACCAGCCTCAATGCTAACCTTTTGCTTTGCTTTGTCCTTCCATACTTACAAGGACACATTACTTGTGTACTTCCCACTTCCATTCTTTTTCTTTTAATGTACTAATTTCTTTCCTGTAGAATGTCAACATTTGTGTAACCATTTTACAGCACTAATGTCTTACATTACAATATCAGTCTCTTCAATATGATAACAGTGAAACCAACTACTACATGGGGTGTTTCATCACAGCATTTATATATGCAAAAGTTTGTCATGATCTAGTAACAAAATAAATGCAAAAATTAAGGGAAAAAAATTACAAACGTTGTAAATTATAATGTATTGCACATATCATTATTGCTTTTCCAGCCTTACCGGGTAATTTGTCTTGAAACCAAAAGCTGTACTGTGCGTTTTACAGAATCTTCATCAATCCAACCTTGCTGTGATTCCATGGCAAATCCCAGTATGCCATTCTGCATGTCACTTCCTACAATAACAATTTGTCAGTTCACTCTTTCTATGTGTAGAAAATCAAAGTGCATACTTTAACCCACCCTTTTAGCGTTTGCTTTCTGAGAGGATACAATTTTTTCCTCTTTTTTAATTATTTATGCTCCTAGTTGGATCTGTCTAAGGCTTAGTTACTATGTTTCAGGGACAAGTTCCAAAAGTTACAATGACTTTTAAGGTGTAGCTTGCAGAAAATCTAAATAAAAACAATACAAAAGAAGTTCTCTTTCTTTTGTGTAAAACTTTAATTGTTGTATCTGTTCTTCTTTAAGGAGGCCTACTTCCTGTTAATAATGGAATATGACAGTTCAAGAATGCTTTCAGCTTTCAATGGAGATGACGCATTGGTCACTTATTCCCCGTCTATGCACATCACATTATAAAGACAATGGCACACAGGTAAGAGTGAATTATATAAAAATGCCTTTCCCCATCAGAAGATACTTCCCATAGAAAACAGCTTTTCTATGGCACAGTGAAATTTTAAAAATGACTGCAAGCCAAAATGAATCACAGAAATTACAGTGTGGATCAGCTGAATTTTAATATCGCACATTGCTTTAATCTTAATGGTGTTTAAATCTTACTTAAACCAGTGGTTCTCCTTAACTTGTCATAAACAAAATATGCCCAAGGTAAATGCTAAAGTAAAGGGAGTTCACATACCTCGAATTATAATAGTCGCATATGATGTATATCCGCTTTCATCTCTCCCATCTATAATCTGAACTCCCCCTTGTGGATCTTTGATGAATACATAAAATACTTCAGAACCTTCAGGCTCCTCATCATCATGAATCTTGAGTGAGATATTACGTTCCACTTCACTATCTAGCAGTGTGATAAGCATGGACTTTTCCTCGAAATCCAAGACTTCTGTGGCCCAGGACAGATTTGAAGCTTTATGACTAGTCTCAAAAGGCAGCCCTTTTAGCCCTCCTGCTGCATTTAATTTTCCAAAAGCTGTAAGTGTGAAATGAACGACTCCACTAAAACCACGACTTCTCTTGACATGAAGATAAACTGTATTTAAAGCACTATTGTTAGTGTCTTCCTCCACATATGTGGTGACAGGTCCAATGCTAACAAATCCAGAAGTTAAGTCATTGGCCAAAATTGTTATTGTTGCAAGACTGGAATCAACGTTTAATAGAGATTTTAATTGGTAGACACCAACATTTTCCACAGACGTGAGGTTCAGGTAAAAAGTTTCATCCATTTCATAAATGTTGTCATTTACTATTGAAATTTCTATGACAGAGCTGATTTGATATTTCTGAAATATCAGTTCTCCGTTATAAACGGGCACATAATCCTCTATTGCTTTGGCACTTCCTGGAACGGTCTGGAACCTCAGAACTGTAATGTTCCCTTGAAAACCATACAACCTCTGGACATGTAGTGCAACCGTCTTTACATCCTCTGTTACGGTTACATACTTTGAATTTGAAGAAAACTGGAAAACTCCCATTGGTTCAAATTCCGAAAATGTAAATCCTGGCCTGATAAAGAAAAAATCACGTGTTGACAATATATGTAGAGTATTCAAGAGAATCTGTTAACTCCAAGAAACACACGCTGCAGCACTCCGAATCCTGTGAAAGCGGTTCATTGTGCCAACAAACTAGGCAATGTTTCTCAAGCGTTGGCCCGAAACATTGCCTAGTTTGTTGGCGCAATAAACCACTTTCACAGGATTCAGAGTGCTGCAGCGTGTGTTTCTTGGAGTTATAAGTGGGTGCAGCTTGCACCCGAATCCACAACAAGCGGTGAGTTATAGTCGAGCATCGCCCGCATTTGATCATACAAGAGAATCTGTTATTCCTGATGAAGATGGCACAGAAAGTCCTTTCCATAAAGGTGCAACAGCAATTTTCACTCTGCAACTATGGGTTCAATAATCAAGTGGGCAATGGATAATGGTAAGCTAGTAACGCAACACAATATATATATATTTAACATTTTGTAACAGTTTGTATTCTTACTTTAAACGAACCCCACCAGACATATTGCTGATCAGCTGAGTGAGCTGCAAAGCAAATGCTTCAGGGACGCTACCATTTGACTCCAGACGAACTGAGATTATTTTCCTCTCTTCTCCATGCATAAAAGTCACTGTGCCTAGGAAAAGATAGAGAGAAAAATACATATACATTTGGTAAATAAAGTGAATTGTTATGTAGGCCAAAGCTGATTCCTTTCTGTATTTATAGCACTAATCACAGTTTAACATTTTGATTGGCTAGATATAAAAAAAAACACTGCTTTTCTAACTGCACCCCTTCTTTGCAAAGAAAGAAAATGATTATATTTTTCCAGTTCATTAAACAAGCATTATGCCCCTGTGTTCAGTACTGTTCAACAGAATTCTAATAAAACATTTAATTGAGGTTCTTTAAGACTGTATTGTGTCTCTGAAGGAGGAAAGGATTTAGTTAGGCTTAACCCTCCCAGTTAATCCTTCTTTTCTTACTTATTATGAAGGAGAGTGAGACCGTTCATAATGCAAAACATCATTTTGTTACTGTAAATAGTTAGGCAGCAAATCATATTTATCATATTTTTTTTGATTATGTGGAAGGCATGTTGTGCAAGTATCCAATATGATTAATTATAAAACAATAGAGTATTTTCAAAATAATTTCTATAGTTTGCATGAAGAGCTCAAAAGTATTGCATGATTAAAAGGTGATGAAACTGTAAGGGGTAATACAGTTTGGGCTGCAGAAACAAAAATGGCTGCTTCTTGTAGAGATCAGTTTTGCAGACCATGGGCGGATTACTAACAAGGACAGAAATATGTTTATCCATTTCTCAGTCTATAGTGCAGCAGGTCTGTGGTTACTACCAGTAATTGCATGAGTTTGATTCACTACTTACAATTCCAGTCCCTTAAAGGAGACAATGTAGAGTCTATATAGTTAAAGACAAATTATGCACACTTTTCCTATGATAATTCTACACTATATGCCAGCATAGAAATGGGTGAAAGGTGGGACCCCTATTCCTTTGCTACTGGGAAGATAAAGAATATAATGGAAATTATAAAAAAAAAACACAAAAAAATAAAGTTTCTTAGATAAAATTAGTCCACAAAACACAAAAATGTCACGCAAAATGCATTATTGATATTGTTTAAACCTAATCGTTTAAGCAATTCATTTCTTACCAGATCCTGGAGTGATTTTACCAAGGTCAACATTGAGTGGCATGAAACCCTGGGGATATCCAACACTCCAGCCCACTGTTACAGAGCCATACAATCCTGTTCTAGATATGACTGCTTTGCCTTCTCCTAATGTAACGTTAGAAAGCCGAAACACAACAGCTTCAAAACCAATCTAGTATAAAGAAAAAAATATTTCAGTGCATATATATGTTTATATATATTCTTCTGTAAAGCTTACAACAAAAACCAGGCATAAACTCTGGTTAGACAGACATTTTTGTTTCCAACAGCTTTCCTTACTTGACAGCATAGGAATAGTTGCATTTGTTTTCCATCTAGTGGCCAGTCAGTGAAGCTACGGCTAATAAACTGTATGGCATAATGTACTGTACCTCTGAATTGGCAGCATCTTTAGGAACTGATACTGGAGTAGGCTTTTGTCCTTTTCCTATTTGGGGTATTGCATAGCTACTCTGGTCCATCAGTGTTACATTAGTCAGTTCAAGAGTAAAATTAAAGCCAGATGATAGGAAAGCCTGCAAACAAGCAACAATAATACATAAAAACAGATGTAAATTACAGTAATGTAAGTGCATGTTCATTGCATTAAGTGGAGACATATTTACCTGGCTGCTAATTGGCACTGTTTTAAGGCCATACGTGGCACCATCTTTAATCAGCACATTTCCTACAAACTTTTCAGCAAAGAATTCTTGTTCTCGTCCTCCGGCGGAAATCATGTAAGTTACAGACACATTGCCAAAGGTCCCTGCAAGTCTAGAAACATTAATCTGGATGTAACGACTCAAGTCACTAGTCACAATGATGAACTGGCTGGCAGGGAAAACAACAAATACTCCATGAGGTTCATCATTTCCAAGTACAGTAAACTGAGCAACTCGTTTGTCATTATCCAAATCTGCACCTCCTTCCACACTGGTCAGGAGGACCATGCAGGTCTCATCCAGTTCTGGTTCATCGTCTGGAAGGAGCTGAATGATGATCTCAGCGCTGTTGTGCTTTTCAGGGATGATAACCCAACCCATTAGTGCTGCAAAGTCACCTTGGATAACTGAGGCACTGCTCAACTGCCAGTGAATCTTAAAAGACAGATTGGAAATAGTCAAATTAGCTGCTTTAAGTAGTAACAAAGTTAATGTCTACATTTTATAGTATTTATTATTTTTAATTATGTCACATATCGTTAATGTGTAAAGCATAATTTACATTAACATATTGTTTCTCCTTTCATGATGAAAATGTCATACACCAAAACACAAATTTGTTATTTTTGATGTTTTTTCTATTTTTGAATGAATTGTGGAAAAAAAACACAACCATTTGATAAACGAAATGAAAAAAAGGCTTATGTTTTGCTTAGGACAACTCCCATTGATTTCTACATGAACTTGGTGGCTTTCAGATGTTGAATTTTCTACATTTGAAGTTTTTCAACATTTTCTGTGCTTAATATATATCTAAAATTTGAGTTTTTGAAGCTCTAATTCAAATTTTACCTAAAAAAATGTTAGCATTGATTAACTACCCCCTTATAGGCCTACTTATTCAAATTTGTGTAATTTTAGAGTTTTTCTTCTAATTTTAATAAACTTACATTTTTAGAAAACTCGAAAACTGTTTGCCTGTTTGCCTTAATAAATCAAAATATAAATATTTGATTAAATAAAATTTGTGAGTTTGCAAACATTCGAAAAACTCGGAACTGAAAAAAATTGCTTATACTTTGCCTATAACAAATCCCACTGAGTGGTGGTCCTGGGAAATCAGAGAGAAAAAAGGTGGAACTATGATGGGTTCCGGAAAAATGGAGATATACTTTATAACGGGCCAACTCAGCATGGGGTCCCCCTGGTGGCAAAAAGGAAAATACCATTGAGTCAGTGTATTGCAGCTGATGGGTAAATAAATAAATAAATAAAAAGACATGATGTGTGCAGCGGTACAGAGGTACAATGCACAGTATGGTAATCCCAGGACCATCTGCCCAAGTTAATCAGGACAGTTTAAAAAATAATTGATATGGAATGTTATGGATGTTAAAATGTTTTTGAAAAAATAGTTAATAAAATTAATAAAGAAGCTGTGGCCAATAAAGAACCTGTGGTGTGGTCTGTTTTATTGAGAGAGAGGTGGGCAAGGTCGCAAACAGTGAGTAAGATGTTGGGTAAGTATAAGGGTTTCCCCCACCTTCCTCGAATTTTCAAACAAAATTTACAATAAAATCAGTTAGTGAAAACAAGGAAAAACACATTACCGTTAAATTTCCCATAGTTCCCTGAACCCTCTTTAAAGGAAGTGTTATATTTAAAGGTCCTTCAGTCACTTCTGGCTCTGTATAGTTTTTCAGCAAAAGAGATTCAGGTGCAAACTGGATTATTCCATTGGGGTCACCAAATTTCTTTATCTGCAGGGAAAAAAAAACAAATGAATGTATATCTGTGTGTGCTCTCTTAAACAGTCACTCTCTACCATTGGCTTTGAAGTGATTTTGTTATTTCACCTCACTGACATTGGTGTTGGGCGTTATGTGCTAATAAAATACTCTTGTATTATTGTTACTTGTATATTTAAAATTTCAAATAGACTGTAATCTTACAAATAAATAAAAATACTGAAATATGTGTCTAATATACTTTTTCAATCCCCACACCTTAATATATTTTAGAGTCACCTTGTTTTTTAGCAACAACAGCTTAAAGTCTTTTGGGTTGTACCAACGATGCATAATGTTTGGTAGTGATTTTGGTCTATTTTTATTGCTCCAGTCCTTGCTGATAAGAAGCAGCCAGTATGGAATGATGCTCCGCCCAACTTCCTTTTATGAGGCACTTAATACAGTGTCATAATATTAAAATATCACAAAACAAATTTGCTATGTATGATTTGTCATTCAGTACAATAAGAGAAATGGTCAAGGGCCTGAATACTTTTGCAAGGCACTGTATGTACTTGTATGTAAAAAGCTCTAGTACAACAAAGGAATATAATCATTGCCATAAGAATTTGATGGCTTTACTGTACAAAAACAAATGCAGTATGTAATAAATGTACTTACTATCAATGTGACATTTCCAGCTTTGCGATCAATTGTAGCATCTCCACTTCCAACGCTCAACAGAATGTTAAATCTCTCTTCCACCTCTATTTCTCCATGTGGCAGAATCAGCAGGCTGATAGTTCTTATACCTCCCTCTCCATCATTAAAATGCACAGATCCATTCACAGGTTCACCAAAGTCATCATTATTACTTTGGACGGTTTCCCTGGAATTAGGTCCCAATATTTTCCAAAAAATCTAAAATTCCCAGGGAGACAAACACAAAATGAAATATATTTCTTCTACAAATATTTTTTATATACATCTTAGACTCTCTCTCTCTCTCTCTCTCTCTCTCTCTCTCTCTCTCTCTCTCTCTCGCTCTCTCTCTCTCTCTATATATATACACACACATATTCATTTAAGCATGTTTCTTATTTACAATCTCCTTTACCAGCGTGGACTAACATTATATGGATCACCAAGAATTAGACATGTGTACAATACCTGAGATGCTCCTAAGTTACCACCTGTCCTCTCCAAAGCCAGCAGCAAACTGAGCGATGCATTGGGATTAGGGAGAGTGATCTGACTTTGATTAAGAAATCTCACAACGCCACTGAGGGAATCACTTTTCGCAATGGTTACTGTAGACACAAGGTGACTGCCCAAGATTGCACCCCCACTTGCTGCCACAAGCCGTATTTCAAATTGCTCAGCAAATTCGCTGTAAGCAAAACACAAAAAGAATTTGCATTTTCTAAAAGTTATTAAAAACATTTTATAGGTAAATACAGAGAAGGGAACACCTGACCAGATAAATATCATATTTATGTTTTACATTGTAACTCTTAGTCAATGATATGAAAGTTCCAATGCAGGGAATGTTCCCTGATATAATTACTGAAAAATCCTAATTGTCACAGGGCTTGGTGGAGGAGGGGGGGGGGGTAATATAAGTTGTAAATGGAAAATAAAGCATCTTTGATATTTATTACATTGAAATTTATTTTTGAACATGAATTTTGAAAGTGTATTTTTGTGATGAAAAATAATACTATATAATAATATAAAGACATTTTATATTAATACAATTAAAATACCTTTCTTCATCATCAATAATGGAGATGTTGATAAAACTCATTTGCTGCCCATGCTGAAACGTAACGGAAGTATTAGGTACTGTGTAATCAATGCCATTGGCCAATGCAGAAATACTCTGGGACACAAATTCAGCTGTCACATATCCATATGCACCATATATTCTCATCACAGGAATGGAAAACGTTCCCACATCTTCTTCCACTAGCAAAACAGTGCATGAAATCAAAGTTATTTACATATAATGCTGTTAGGATATAGAATATGAAATTATAGTATAGTGTACAAATATAGTGGTAAACGCTCCAAATAAAAAGAAAATATGTACTCATACCCTCCCAAAGAGAACCCCTAACTAAATATAGGAAATTGTTTCTCCTGTATACATTACTTAGATTCAAATATCTTTATAGCATGTTCTACTAAAGAAAACACAGGGGAAAAAACACACACACACATATACAGAAATTACCCTAGCAAGGCAGGAAGACTTCATAAGAATAATATGCTAAACACATTTTATATTTCTTCTCTGGACGTAAATATGTCAGTCTGGTTTTACTAGAATATATCAATTATGTCTCGACATTTCATTTAGGGGCAAATTTACTTATGGTCGAATATCGAGGGTTAATTAACCCTCGATATTCGACTGCCGAATGGAAATCCTTCGAATATCGAAGTCGAAGGATTTACCACAATTTGTTCGATTAAATCCTTCGAATTGTTCGATTCGAAGGATTTTAATCCATCGATCAAACAATTTTTCTTCGACCAAAAAAAGATTGCAAAGCCTATGGGGACCTTCCCCATAGGCTAACATTGACTTCGTTAGGTTTTAGGTGGCGAAGAAGGGGGTCAAAGTTTTTTTTAAAGAGACAGTACTTTGACTATCGAATGGTCAAATAGTCGAACGATTTTTAGTTCGAATCGTTCGATTCAAAGTCGAAGGTCGAAGTAGCCAATTCGATGGTCGAAGTAGCCAAGAAAAACATTCGAAATTCGAAGTTTTTTTTATTCTATTCCTTCACTCGAACTAAGTAAATGGGCCCCTTATTGTTCCAATACACAAGAAACATGAATATCCTGAAAAATATTTGTTTATTAAAGGGTGCGTAGTAATGTCATCAATTATAACCATTGCTAAACAAAGTAATTTCTGTCACATTATTGAAACGTTTGTATTTAAAAATATTTGAAGGCACATTGGAGTTCCATAACATGTATAAATGTCCTCAGCTTTCAGCCTCATGCCTTTATATGATCATGGAAATCCTCGGTGACTTCTTATACATTATAATAATTAAGTATGCAAGATAGCATAATATAATTAACACACCAGCCACTGCTAATAAACCAATGATAAAATGCAAATATGCATTATTATTATTTTTCTTAAATAAAATATATCTAGGTTTAGATACAACGTAAGGTGTGTAATCCCACAGTACCTTGGATATCAATAAAATTGGGGTCAAACTCAATGATGCCCTCTGCATTATCGTTTTTTTGAATGATGATTCTAGCCAATGAATTGTTTCCTATTATAGGTGCTTGATCGAGTTGAAGTCCATTTGCTCTAACAGTATGATCATAATCCCTAAAAAAAGTAATGTCAATAGGAATATGTAATTCATATGCAATAAAATCCCCACATTAAGATATTTATCTTAACTATCTATACAAACATTGACAAACTTTGCCTACAGTTGCACATAGGACTAACTACAGCCCTGTATTTTGCTACTTTGACTGTCCAAGAAAACATCCAATCCCTTATCACCCCACCACACTCACAGTGAAGAACAATGTGTGTTGCCTTAAATCAGTTTTTTTCAGTTCATGCCAACTTTAAGAATGAAAATTTGGATCAATTATCTCATAACAAGGATGGAGACAAAATGGAATACTGTTTTCAGCAACAAAGAGCTCATTGCAGGAATATCGAGGACAGGAAAGAAGTGTTCCAAATCTCAGTCTAAGATAAGGCTTTTAGGTGTACCTTGGGGATCAAATAGGTGTGTGTTCTATGCAAATCATTCCCTAACTGGTCCTCAGCCAGTTGCTGCAATTTCCAATGGGGGAAGGGGTCCTCACAATTTGGGAACACCTGGGAACTTGCCCTTCTTCCATTTTAAATACAGTAGATGGCCTCTGTCCATTGGTCACATATGGGTGAAAAAAGATAATCTTCTAACTATGCTATAGTGCTTTTAAAATTAATTGAAAATAGTTACTATGTCCCCTTGCAAGCAAAACTGTTCCAAAGAGATCAAAGCCAATTTTTTCATTTGTTTTGCCAGTCTAGATGAGTGTCTCTGCACTGGTGCACAAAAACAAACTGAATACTCAGGATGAGGTCAAGAATCTAAAAAAAGGGAACAATTATGCTTTCATCCCTTGACTCAATGAACATTTTTATACAAGAAATGATTTATTAGCACTAGCAGACACTGACTAACACTGCCTAGAGCTCCAAAGTCTGTCATCCACAAAAACCTTCCTAATTAAATCAGTCTAAATGCAATTCAATTTAGTAAATAACTAACATTTATGTTGTTTTTGCCCAAAGGAACAATCTTGTATGTTTCAGTGTTTTTTTTTTCTTTATGAACCAAGTCACCACTCAAAAAATATTCCTACAGTAAGTGAATCTAACATTATTATATAAAATTATTATATCACATTAAACTCTATAGCTTCATACCTTCCTGTAAGTTTTACTTCCTGTATAACAACAAAAAAATCTTCAGGACCTTCGGGAAGAATATCATTATGTATTTTAATAGACGCATGTTTTATTGTTTCATTTGGGTTAAATACAAGCTGCCCGACAGTGTGAACAAAATCCAGATCACTCAGTGCTGATCCATTCACTGTTTGATATTTCAGCAGCACTGTTCCAAATCTGCCACCAGAACGAGTAACAGTAACATTAGCCTGTGAAAGAAAGTAGAATTAAAAATAGACCAAAAGTTAGATGAGCTTTTGAACAATGTGCTAAGTCAAGGTACTTAATAACTATACTAATAAATAACAAGGCACATACAATTCTGCCTATAATAAAATAAATTTATCAACTGTAAAGTAATTTGAACTCAGTCAGACACATAGGTAAAAAAGGTTCAAAATTTAAAGAAAAATCCGTCCCCCTTTCCCTTTTAGAGCCTGATGTGTATTTGTCTAATTAAATAAAAGGCAAAATAAAATGAAAATCTGACTTAGAAGTTTATAAAATGTATTATAGCTTTATACAACTTTGTTTATATCTCGACATATACAAAATGCATTATACAAACATTATACAAGTGCAGGAGCACCTCAAAACTATAAATGAGTATATTAATTATTGTATAAAGATTAAAGATATAACATACACTTTTTACTCATTTATCTTTATTTACATAACATAGCTTAGTTCTTAAAGGGGACCTGTCACCAAGGCTGTATAATAAAAGTCCTTTTCAAATAAAACATGAAACCCAATTCTCTTTTTTTAAATAAAACTTCCATACCCATTATAAACCTATTTAAAAGTCTCAGCTGTCAATCATATATTGCCTGCCCCACCTCTAGAGGCGGAGAAGGCAATAACTTTCACTTTCGATTCTGCACATTCTGGATGTCACTGCACTCCCCACATACTCCACAAAATGGTGCATGTCTGCTTTTGATTGTGGATTGTAAAAGAAATAAGATTGAAATCATTTTGTAAGTTGTTTTTTTTTTTGCTTGACTAAAATCATAAAATAGGATTTGGAATTATTTCTTAGGGTGACTGGCCCCCTTTAAGTACCTTAATGATATTTTACATATGTCAGTATTGCTTTATACTATAGTTTCACATCATTCCTTTTCCCTATTGCCTAGCATACCATTTGTGGGAATAGGATAGTGCAATGTATTGCTTTACAGGAAGTCACACCATCAATTTGTCAAGGCCTTACCCAGATTTCATCTTCAGATATTTGCAGAAGTGCCTGTAAAAACTCAAAGCTTCCATAAGGAAGGTCACTAGAAGCCATAGTTATGTTTGCAAACATGCTAGATTCATTTATGGTTGCTCCCTCGCTGACTTTACTTAGCTGAAACTGATAGTAGCTTTTTTCCTCAGGGGAATTATCATCCATAGCCTAAAAAAACAAACAAATATGCTTAGGACTAATGCAGAATATAGGATTACTATAGAGGTAGCAAGGGCACCACAGAGATGTTGTACTCTTCACAAAAAGTATGTGCAGGTCAGATGCTCTCTCTTAGGTCTGTCATTTACATGTAGTATTTAAAAAAGTCCAAAAGAAAAGCATAACTTATATTTATGGTAGGTAGCACTTACTGTATTGCCTTTAAGAAACCCCAAGAAAAAGATATATGGGTGAGTAAAATCGACCCCACCCCTTTTCTTGGATCACCCATTCACATCACTATAGCAGAATGTGGTGGGGAGAAAAAATGTAGAAGACACTGTAAAACAACAGTGAAACAGTGAAAGAAAAAATTGTTGAAAAAAAGAAACACTAACTTGATATAACTAAGAACATCAGAACACCACTACTTGCAGTACCGCATATTAGTTTATGGAGAAAAGTCTTCTTTGAGTCTTTTAGATTTGGGTAGAAAAGAGAAACTATAATGTCCTGGAGGACATGGATGCCCCACCTCAGAAAAATGCAGAAAAACATCTAGCTCTCACACTATCCTAGTCTATGAGAATGACAGATCTCTGCAAAGTCTCCAGGACTAGATTTGGATCCCACTGAGATACTGGTAAATGTGCATATAGTAGCATTGTTTATGTACTTTTTAGGCAACACAGGCTCTCCCTATCACATTGTATATGTGCCTGCTTTCTTTCTAGCATGAAGCATGTCTATTACCCTGACAGGAAAAAACAGAAGGCTAGCATCTTCAAATTGTGAAAATAAGAACTTTCAATAAGCAAGTCTGGTCTAAGAAGTAGTACTCAAGGCTCCTCTGTCTAATATTGCTAAAATTAATATTGCTTTGGGTATTAAGTTTGCTCTGAAATCGGTCTACCCAGTTTTTCAAAGCATGTAGAATTGCTTACAGTTGATGGAATGTGTTTTTCTTTTAAAACATCTCCTAATTTTTTCAGACTTAAATCCTCTGTACAATCTGCCAGTGATTAATGGACAAAACTCTTCTGGCCACCAAGAACTAGTCTGTTGTCCACCATCTAACTAAGCTCTTATAAGGTAATAAAATAAAAAGCCTCAAGTTTGCCCATATCTAGTAACCCAACAAACGGAAAATACTGAAATCAGTATATTCTATTTATCGGTATATTAAAGTATTTTCTTGAAACAAATATTGGTTGGGGTATGGGAAGTTAAGTAGCAGAAGTAATGCTACTAGTCCGGGAAATATCATATTCTGTGATCAAACAGGTCACGCCGTGTCCTCTTACTTTACTTGAGAAGGTATGTTACACTTGCCTGAATAAGAACAACAGCAGCTGATTGCCTATCTCTCATTATCAGTGAACCTGTGACTTCCAGAAATTCATTTTCATATGCTGGAGTAATATTCCAATATACTGTGATTTCACCGAAGATTCCAGGACCACGAACAAGACTAAAGAGACAAAATTGCATAGAATAGAATGAAAACAGTAAGTGCATCAAAACTACTATATAGAGCTGCAGGCAACTAAAATACAAAGAAAAGAAAGAAAAAAATATACTAAAATTCCTACTCTACTGAACTATAATTTTGATTAATGGGAAAACTTACCTGATGTAGGCAGTACCATTATAATTTCCAAACGGTTCACCAATTATGATATTTCTCGATGATGGCGCTATTCCAACAACTCCAGATGCTCCAGTATCTCCAGTAATGATAACAATGGCAGTTCCTAGAATGCAACACAACAATAGTTCAGACATAATGATTTAATTTGCCTAGGAGTGTTTATATTTATAGGAAAACGAAACATAAAGTCATCATTGTAAATAGCTATTATATTGTTGTTGCATTCAGAATGAACAGGGCACAGATGAGAGGGGAGTAAGTTGCCAGGCCCTTACATTTAGGAATGTTTACTGTACCTGATAAGTGATTGACCTCCACTAGAGGCATGCAATATGTAACTGAGCTCAGCATTTGTGTTATACTTATATCAGCTGCTTTCCTATCTTTCTCATGTGGGGGGAGAATGTAATAAAGTTAACAGAAAAATATGTGCAATGTCAATATTTGTTCTTTTGTTAAAAAAATTAGTTATTTGCAAAAGTTTAGTATAGCCTTTGCCAGCCCATGAAATTATTAAGCAACCTGTTTGCATGTGGCAAATACAGTTTGCTACAGTGTGCGTTTAGATCATTGATTCCCAACCAGTGGCTTGCGAGTTGCTCATCAACTCCTTGGATGTTGCTCCCAGTGACCTCAAAGCAGGAACTTATTTTTGAATTCCTGGTTTTTGTGGCTTAAAAACCAGGTCAGAGCCTCCTGTACACTTACAGTCCACACATGTACAATTACAGCCCATATTTGGCAACCCAAAGAACTTTTGTCATGCTTGTCTTGCTCACCAACTCTTTTAACATTTGAATGTGGCTCACAGGTATAAAAGGTTGGGGACCCCAGTTCTAGATGGACCTCCTTTCTCTGTTCTACAGTAAAACATAAGGGCACATCTTTACAGACCTAAGCTTTCAAGCAAGAAAGCTAAGTGAAGCCCCACCCAAACTTACTATGGCACATATCGAACTTCTTTTCATCTATATCGTTAAACAGCCAGCAACATATCTAACCTGTGCATATAGTGTATAGTGTATGTGTTTATAGTGGCAAGACAGGGAATCTTATAAAGAATAATAATTGTTGACTGGCTACTCACCATCTACTGGAGATATCACTGAATAGTCTCCAGAAACAAGCTGGATTGTGTATGTTTCCTCTCCTTCCAGCAAATTATCTTGAATTGCTTGTAAAGTAAAGGATTTTCTTGTATCACTCTTTAAAAAGATAAATATTGAAACCAGTATGTTTACTCCAGCAATATAAAATAATTTCTTACTATATTTGTCAGTGCTGTCCAACTTCTGTGGTACCGAAGGCCAGAATTATTCTGGTCTTCATGGTGGGGAGCTGATAATGGAAGCTAGTGTTAACCACTCCCCATTTTTAACCACACCCATGTTGCCACAACAATTTTTAAGTCTATATCCACATAAATGGTGATAGCACACCAAAAACCAAATGCTAGGTAGAGTATGGCACACACACACACACACACACAGAACATAGGGCAGGCAGAGTATGGCACACACAGGGAGAATAAGACAGGCAGAGTATGACACACACAGGTAGTATAGGACAGGCAGAGTATGGCACAAACAGGGATTATAGGGCAGGCAGAGCATGGCACAAACAGGGATTATAGGGCAGGCAGAGTATGACACACACTCAGGGAGCATAGGGCAGGCAGAATAGTACACACACACAGGGAGCATAGGGCAGACAGAGTATGGCACACACAGGTAGCATAGGGCAGGCAGAGTATGACACACACAAAGAGCATAGTGCAGGCAGAGTATGGCACACACAGGGAGCATAGGGTAGGCAGAGTATGGTACACACATGGAGTATAGGGCAGGAAGAGTATGGCACACAAAGGGATCATATGGCAGGTAGAGCATGGGGCAGGCAGAGTATGGTGTGAACAGTACTGGTCTTTAGAGGTGTGAACAATAGAAGTGTTGCAGGTGGAACAATGCCGGAGTTTACACTCTGAATTTGAGGTGTAAACAATGCAGGGGCCAGTTAATCTCTGTACTGATACTTTTTAACGTTTACGCAAGGTAAGCAGTCACAGCAGATAGAATTTCAAGTGGGGGGCCACACAAGCACTGATGTATTTTTTCCATTGTTTTACAACACTGTGGCGCTGATTTATTAAACATTGGAATTTCTATTTTTTCACAAATTGTATTTTTTCTCTAAACATTGTTTTTTTTTCTCTAAAACACAAAGAAACTGAGATATATTAAGTGTAAAAACACTAAATGAAACTAGTCTAAATTTGTCAAGCAAAAGTAGTCCAGGTGCTATAAAAGTCAATGGGAGCTGCACACATTCTTATTTTATCAATACAGACTTTTAGGGGGTTTTGGATTTTTTCTGCTAGTAATTGCCCAAAAAACTTGTATCTTTAGAGGTTTTCATATCTTTTAGCACAACGTTCAGCGTTTTCTTTTTGCTTGTACTTTTTATATTTGAGTCTTTTAATAAATTACATGGCGTTTGTGGTTTTAGAGAAGATGAGTTTATTCGTGGTTTTAAAAAACTAAAACCCTTAAAATGAGAATGTTGATAAATGGGTCTCCATGGCATGCATAATGGTCAACTTAAAGTGTGTTTATTTGGAAGCAAATTACTTAATGATCAAGAATATATATCCAAATATTCTGACTTTCTGGCAATTCTAAAATCACTTTTGAAAGCAGTCTTTAATAAGTGTGTTAAACAGAAACAATTATAGCAGACAAGAATGCCAAACCTCATTGAAGATCAGAGTGCCATTTAATGGTTTGAGGTCGTACTGTGCAGCTTCCTCAAGGACCCAGATAATTTTCACTGCCCCACGGCCCCCAGAACTTCGAGCCACTGTTAAAGTCACTTCTCCAGTGAGGTCTCCTGTGTATTTAGCTTCATTAATTCTTACCTAGAGATTTAAAAAGCATTATTCATAGGGTATTATAACTGTTTGAGTAAAATCAGCAATAGAATAATAAATCCAACCTAATGAATAAATAAAAATGGGTACAGGAAGCAAAAGCACATTTTGGGGGGGGGGGGGTGGAACTCCCAATTAATATTCAGAAATTTAAATGCCTTATTGTTTTTCATGTGTTCAAAAGAAAAAGTTTATGAATGTGTAATATTTGGACAGTACAAGGAAGCCATACATAAATCAGTTAATTGTAAAAGGTGTAGGACATACTGTAGCTTACACAGGGACATACGGGAGACAGATGTATTTTAAAGGGGAAATTAACCTTTAAAATAACTTTTAATATGTTCGTATTGCAACATTTTAATTGGTCTTCATTATAAATTTTGTATGGTTTTTGAATTATTAGGTTTCCTTGTCTGTCTCTTTTTTGAAACTGCTGCCTGGTTTCCAGGGGTCACTGCTTCTGTGGACTGCTCAGCACATATCATTGCCTCACTTGTAAGAGTAGCGGTGCCCTCTCCTCTGTGCATTGGTGCCTGGCTGAGAACCATTCGAGTGGGCTGGTGACCTTTCAGAGCTTGTACTTCTTGTTCCTTATGTTATTTATACATTTTATAGCAATATTGCCTTTGTTATAAGGTTATAATCTTAGGGTTGATAGAACTGTAAAGGCATGGGACCTGTTATCCACAATGCTCGTAACCTGGGTTTTCCTGATAAGGGGTCTTTTTTGTAATTTGGATCTCCATACTTTAAGGGGGTTATTTACTAAACTCCAAATTCATGAAAAATGTATGATTTTTTTTTATATAAAATCAGACTTTTGAAAAATCAAAAATTTTTCGGAATTTGTTAAACCCTGAAGATGGAAAAGTCCGAATCAGAAAATCCGGCATCTCAGACCTGTTGAGGTTGCATATAAGTCAATTGGAGAAGTTCCAATGATTTTTTTGATGTGCGCTGGCTTTCGTGCAATATCCCAAAGTTTTCAGGCAAAAAACATAAGAAATCTGAGTTTTCAGATGAAAAATCCGAAAAGATTGTGAAAATCAGATTTTTTTTCCTGCAAACAAAATTTTCAGGAAAGTGTATTAATAAATAAGCTGAAAAAACCTGTGTGGATTTGGTCGGAGTTTTTCTCAGAAAATATTGAGATAAATTCGGACTTTGATAAACCCCTTAAGTCTGCTGAAAAAAACATTTCAATATGAAATTAACCTAATCAGATTGTTTTGCCTCTAATAAGGATTAATCGTATCTTAAGTGGGATCAAGTACAAGGTACGGTTTTATTAATACAGAGAAACAGGAAATCATTTTTAAAAATGTCATCCGTTTATGGATAACGGGTTTCCGTATAGCGGATCCCATACCTGGACTAAATTGCATACTATATTAACATACTTATTTAAACACGAACAATTCACTATTAAGCTGCCAACAAACCAAGCTTGTGATGAAGGATAAATTTAAACTCACAGTTTTTTCCTCAAAACCAAACACTCCAATTGGGGAATCATTTGGTGGAATGTTAACCAGAACTGTAGTTTCATTCCCAAACTTGGCACCATTTGTCAGACTTTTCAGAACAACAGTGAATGCCTCTAAGAATTCAACATAGGTATCATCTACTATAAAAATCTGTATAACTCCTGATCCCTGCATGACAAAAAAAAAAATATCTTAGATTAGATTAGACATCCAAATTCAAAATTCAAAAATGTGTTACATTTTAAAGCAGTCTTTGTCTTCCGCTGTATTACATTATGCTGGTGAGATGGATAGAGATTTATAGATCATGGGTGCTTCATGCTGCTGTGCCAGTCACATTCATTAAATTTGAGATTATTATAAAATTTCCAGTATGACCAGCTTTATAGTAATTAATCTTTAACAAAATATCTATATCATTACACTCATAGGGGCAAATTTACTAAAGAGCGTTTTTTTAGCGAAAATTCACCAAAATAACAATTTGCATGGACATTGCAAATTTACTAAAAGTCACTAGCGAAAAAAGCTCAGCATTAGAGAAAATTCGCACCCAGTAATATAACTAGAGGAGGACGGGCCCTGGTGCGGGATGTGAAGGCGGGCCCCCCACCCCCCTCCATATGAGATTTTCCGCCCGGAAGGTGTGTGAGCTGCCGGGGGCCCTTAGGGGGTGCGGGCAATGGCCCAATCGCACCCCCCTGCACCCCCGGTAGTTCTGCCACAGTTCGCACCATTTTACAAACATCCGGAGGCCCCTGTGTGCATGCTCGAACGGTGCCATAAATAGATTTTGTATGGGCCAGGCAAATCGGAAGAGGGGGTCTGGCCTGGCGGAGGCCATATGGGGCCAGTGCCGACCAGTCCAACCCTGGCACAACCTATTGTGTTCTGAAGCCCAGAGAAACGTCTAAACCATAAATCTTGCTAATCATCACATAATGAAGAACTGTTAGGAAATAGCTATGTACCTGTCCATCAGAAAAAGTGAGGTTACCAGAAGATGGGTAAAAATCTTCTTGACTTGCAGTGATTGGCTTGGCTTCCCAATAAACAGTAACGGGTCCAAATTTCCCAGCACGTCTGATAATGGGAAGCGAAAGTACATTTCGTGGAGATGGAACTTCATAAGCAGTCACTGCCCCGTTCATATCCTGGAACAGAAATGCCTTATATGCGTTTTGAGTGATCAAAAGGAATGCTTAGGAATGGGTAACATTTTCACAGTACCAGGAACCCATACATAAATTAATCAATCCATGGTTAAATATTGAAACAGCAGTAAATGTACTCATTTGCTATTATAAGAAATGTAGATAACATGTAAAAGAAATGTTTCATACAATACAGTGGATCAATATGTAAGCCCTGTCTGGAAGTCTGGTCCTATTGGGTACATAACTGCAAATGAAGACTTCATTTTAATTAATAGTTGTTGTACATAGCTTACACAGGCATAAAAGGGAGGCAGATGAATTTAAAGGTTTAATTTGAGGAGAAATACTTTTCTCCTAATTCAGTTCCATTTTTTTCTCTAGACAGTTACATAAGCTTTTCTTATCAAAATGAAGCTGATGCTGCCTGAAAATGCTTCCTGTTAGCAAGGGTCATTGACTCCAATTACCAATTGACAGACTTCAGAGTTATTTTTATTGCTTATTTTTATTAAAGTGATTGGGAAAAGTTGAGCAAAACAATAGAGGGAATTCCAGAGAACAGATGCAGCCCTACCAAAGTCCTGAATGTGATGATGTAAAGAGGTAATGATTAAGGTGCTGAGGAGTAGGTCAGCTGAGGAGAATAAAAAATGGTTTGGTGAGTATCTGGAGATAAGTTCAGAGATGTAGGGTGGAGCAGAACTGTGAATAGCTTTGAATGTAAGGGTCATTAGTTGCTCAGGTGCATACGGCTGGCAGCAGCATTCGTTATGGACTGGAGACGGAGAGAGTCTCTGGAGGGGAAGGCCAGTCATGTTGTATAGTAGTCGATACATGATATGATAAGAGCGTGAATCAGAATTTTGGATGAATCATGAGTGATAAATAATCATTGGGTGAAAGTGACAAGAATTTGTTTTTGCTATGAGGAACAGTACAACCCAAAAGTGGAACTTGGGGGAATGGGGTAACACTTCTGGGATGTTATGGTTGTTAGATAGAGGAAAGAGAACCATTAATGTTTTGAATAGCTTATTTTAAGGTAGCGTTGGGGCATCCACGATTTTAAGCCCTAATTAATTTCTCCATCATGTTAAAAAAAAAAAAAGGAATGGTACCTTCGTTACATTAAACTGAAACACTCCCCTCGGCTCATCGTTTTCCAGAATAATGATCTCTGCTATTTCTGTGCCAGGCCTCTTCACAGTTGGTTGCTCTCTGGAGGTTGATACATTCAAACCCTCAACACTGGTGATATTTAGGAGAAATCCTTCATATAATTCTGGCAAATCATCCTTAAAGACACAAAGTTTTTCTATACAATTATAATGTTATCTAAAAATAATTTTTTTCCTTTAACAAAGACTAAATTCATGTATGTAAAGGTCAATAAGAATTATCATTTACAGTTAGGCCCATAAATCTTTGGACAGACACAACTTTTTTCTAATTTTGGATCTGTACATTACCACAATGAATTTTAAATGAAACAACTCAGGTGCAGACTTTCAGCTTTATTTCAGTGGGTTGAACAAAAAGATTGCATAAAAATGTGAGGAACTAAAGCCTTTTTTAACTTCTATAACTAACAATAACTATTCTATAACTTCCCTGCTCTGGCATAGTGACCCCCGCGTATTTTCCATTCCATTTAGCAAAAAATATACTTACAGGTAAAATAGTGATTGGAACTAGAGCAAATGTTTTGTTTTCTTTTATGATTACAATTTGCTCTTTGGTCATGAAATCCAGATTTTTTGTGGCACGATTAATTGCTGGAAGGGCAGGGTTCGGCATAGACTGCAAATAAATTGCAATGTCTCCTGCAAATCCTTGTTCTCTGACAACTTGCAAAGTGATGGTGGTTGAATTTACTGTAACAGGAAGAAAAAATTCAATGATGCACAACAAATGTCAAACATGCACAGTAGCCAATATGTCCACATGAATGGAAATATTAGATATTTATTCATGCACAAGTGTTTTCTTGGAAGCAGAAGTTTTTATTTCAGCACATTTGCTATAAGCTCTGCTATGTTGAATCATATCTTATCTATTGACTAAACAAAGCCCCACCTAGTCTGTTGGGTTCATTGAAGCCATAAATAACACATTCATAACATGCTCCAAAAACCCTGCCAAATAAAATGAAAGGAATTTTTAAATAAAAATAACATTAATTTTTTCCCCTGGGTTCCAACTATCTGTTATTCTTGGCTCTGGATCTTCACCAGCTAGAACAAGTGCTATGTACAGAATGTTATTGCAAGGGAGAGGTGGGAGCAAGTGACAGAAGTACCACCCAATAGAGTGATACCAACTGTAAAAAGCAATGTTCATTTTTTTTCTACAGTTACAGAGCAGCACATGTGCATGACCTGCTAAGATCTGATTGTAACTGATGGGTCGCCAATTCACAGAATATACCCACTACACTCCTACCTTCAGGCTCTTCCACTTTCACTTGCAAGGAGTTGATATGCCATCCAATCACACCAAGTGGAGAATCATTTGGCAGAATAACCAGAACAGCCGTTGCCCTTAATGGGTCTAAGGTAGCTCCTCTTAATGGATCTGCAATATTCATTGTCACCACACGTGTTAGCATTACGGTGACAGTCTCTGTGAGTTCAGCTATGTTGTCTGCAATAACCGTAACTGTGATTGTAGTCAGTGCTTGCCCATTAGAAAAAGTGACCTGTACACAGAAAAAGAAGCAGATAAAGGGAAATTAACTTTGCCATCGCTACTTTCCAAACTGGCTCAAGAAATCAATGAAAAGTGTTAGTTCACATATACGATGTCTGGAAGGAATGTACACTGTACACCCCATGAGGCCAAACCAAAATTTAGGAACCATGTCACTCATCAAAGATTTATTATCTACTTATAAAGTGCCATCGTCCAGTCGTTCCATCAGTGATGCCTCAAAAAGTTCCTATCACTATACATATACTAGTTAGTACCAACACTGTGCAAGATATTATAGAGAACACAAACAAATAAGATGCATTTATAGTATAGATGCATGAAAAATGTGTTTGCTAGTCCTTGTGCTTTTACATATGTTGATTATTCTATCTCATATACAGCTATAGTTACATTTAACTGATGTCAGCAAAATTATTTAACATGGGAGATTGGTATATTGCAAGTACAAAATAGGAGGGTTGTGGGTTCGCTCCTAAGGCCATATAAAAACATATTTAAGTACAAAAATCCCCTTTCTAAATGATTCAATGAATCATTGTATTTAAAAAAAAAAAGAAAAACAGGGTTTTTTGTTACAAAGTTATGTAAAGTTGATAAGCCACCACACCACGTCAAGATAAACCCCATACGGTGGTCCCTAACTTGGTTAGATTGGTATATTGGTCATCGTATAATAAAATGGCAAGATGACAATACTACTGAAAACACATACCACTCCCGAGGAAGGTGATATATCAGAAATACTGCCGTTGGCAAACCACTCCACTGCAACACGACCATAGTTTCCATATAGACGTTCAATGGTGAAGCTGACTAAATTATCTTGATCCATCTCTTCGGCTTGCTTTATTAAAGAGCTCTACAGGTAGAAAATGAGCATTTATGAGTTTATAGGTTGTTGACCTTTATTTCATCAAAGAGTAAAGAAAATCTAAATATAAAAATTGGTGCCCATTAAATAAGTTTGCCTGGGTTCAGAGATTTATTTTGTAATTGGCAACAGTTTTGCTTATTCTAGGTTATAAAGTTATAGCCATCTCACACATGGTGACAATTTTTGGTGTCAAAACCAATGGTAAAATATAAAAGAATGACTGGAGTGAAAAAATATTTGTTACCAGATATTAGCACTTTAAACAAATGTTTACCTGTAAAGGCCACTTTTTTCATTGGGGCTCCAATTAAATTGTTGGCAGGTCTCATCAAATAGTTGGTCCTAGTGACCAGTGGGCTAAAAATTGTAGCCCCCTCTGGGGAGGGCCCTGCTAACTTAATGACACGGGACCCTATGATTACTAATGGTGGCCCTACAGCAAACATTAAGTTCTACAGCTCGGACAATCCTGTCCTTTATCGTTATAGCTTTTTGTTGTAGACATTTCTTATAATACTTAGGAAATGTTGCCATTTTAAAATAATACTGTTATTGTTATAACCATGCACTTGTGACTTTAAACATGGCTATAACAATTACATTATCTAAGTAGTGATTTTACCCATCTATAATAATAATAATAATAATAAAAATGAAAAAATGGCAAATTAAAAGCATTTTATACACTTTTACCTGTGCAAAACCAATAACTCCATGTGCATCATCATTTGTTGGAATAATAATCCTTACATAGCTGTTAGCACCAATTTCAGCTCCACCTTTGGGATTCTTTAACCTTATACTGAATGATTCATCTTCTTCTGGAATTAAATCATCAAGGATATTGATAGCTATAACAGCTTCCCTTTCTCCAGGCTCAAACTTCAGCTCACCTGAACTAGCGGAAAGGCAAGCACAGCAAATCTTTAATACAGTCAATATGGAATATACACAGGGGGCACAGTGCCAGCTTTAACAACAGATCAACTTATTTACTATTTTAATAAAAACATGACTATTGAAAATTATACCTTTTTGTTTAAATGTATACTCATTAAAACTTAGTCCTGTTGGTATTTGTATGGCATAGACATTGATTACTGAACGAAAAGGTGCAAGTACCTGGGTATAAAGTCGGACTGATTGGAGATGGAAGACAGTTCAAAGATCTGAGAGCTGAAATCTCCTGCCTGTGCAATTATTGTTTTAGTGGCATTAATAGACTTCACAGTGACAGAAGACAGATATTTAGAGGCTGGGGCAAGCAGTACCAGGGAAAACTGATTCCATCCATAGTTTAATGAATACAGTGCTGACGCATTCTCACCAGAAACTAAAAAGTGAACTGAAAATTCACAATTTCATTAGCAGCATCAATATAAAATGAAAGTTACAAAGCCTTTTTAATATAACAATGTGATAATACAGAAAAAGCTTACATAACAAAAATCAACATTTCAAGGCTTGGAGAAAAGTGCACACCACACACCGCTAGTTGGGTATTAATGAAGAACATTGATGAACATACAAGGTTTGGTGGACCTCTCACAATACAACATTTATATATATATATATAAAAGCAAATAATAACCCATTACAATATCCCCCCTTGTGTATGCATTACATTTTGTATGTATTCATCAGTTATAGAGTTCTTCAGTTCTCAGGTACCTCAAGCAGCCAAGCATCACATTCTCAAAATCTTTACAGTCAGTGGTAACTAATGACTGAGAATGACTAACACTATTTTGTACATTATCTTATATAGTATATTAGAAAGTAATACTTACTTAGTCCAGAAGGTGGCATAAATGCATGGATCATGTTAGTACCACCTTCAAACGGGATGGTCTGTATTTTTTTAAAGAGCATCTGTCCAGACTCCCAAAGGAAAATATCAATAGATGTGTTTCCTACAGCAAAATACATTACACAGATTAAAGTGTCTATACATACAGATGCAGCCACTTTGGTTTGTCTGTTTGACACAGAATAACTAAACACAGATATCCCATTTATCTCATTTAACACAGAAAACTGCGTCACAACATCCCATCTAATTAAAGCATTCACCATTGTTCACAATGGTGCTTTGGTATGCTAATGGAAAGGTTAAATGCATTAAATGAGTTAAGATGACTTTAGATAACGCAGTTTCTTCAATTAACCATGAGTCATGACGCATTTATCTCACAAATCCAAGTGGCTTCATCTGTATACTGTAGAAACCCATGGTCCATGAAACAATATTTCATGGATAAAGGAGCAAGCAAAACTTTTTTTTATACTTTTTAAAGATACACAATAAATAGTAAAAGTCACTTGGAAAATGTCTTGAGCATGCCCCTGTAATTGTTAATGGTGGCACTTGCCTATTACACTGCAGCATAGCTAGAGCTATAAGGGAATGGCACAGGGTTTTTCATCACCTGAAATTGTCTCTAATAAGATTATAAAATTATAGAATAAGTACTGTAAAGCTACAATAATAACAATAATAAAATGGTTTATGGCACCTGAGAAAATGATATAGACATCTGCTCCAGAAGTTAGTGATTCCACACATGTTGTTCCTTTAATAGGAATGTCCTGTGGAGTCCCAAACTGATTTGTGGACCATGTGTATATCAGAGAAGAGCTTGCCAGGGAAACAACCAAATAAATACTTTCCCCACGCGTAAACACTGTTAATCCTGAGGTCCCATTGACTGGAAGTTTTTGATGTAGTGAGAAAAGACCATTATTCCATTTATAAACCTAGCAACACAATTAAATGTGACTATTAATACAGTAATACATCTCCACTTTCCAGAACCTAGAAAGGGTTAAATTAAAGGGAAAAAATTGAATGAGAGTATGAGAGGTTGGTACAGTCCAGAATGGGACTTTTGGTTTTATGAAGTGACTTCACTGGGTGTGCAAAAACATTTTCAACTTACACATGAACAAACTGAGCTTTAGGCTAAATTATCTTTACATTTAACAGGTTATAGACATTATTTGCAGCATTTAACACAGACATATTTTGAGTACAGAGGGAACAGATCTGGACTGGATCAAAATAGGCCATTTCGTTTCAGGTACACAGAGGCCCAAAGAGCCCAAACCAATCCAATAAAAAGGAAAACATGACTAATGAAAATGATATCTTTTAGTTGATTAAATGTATACTCATTAAAACTTAGTCCTGTTGGTATTTGTATGGCATAAACTTTGATTACTGAACGAAAAGGTGCAAGTACCTGGGTATAAAGTCGGACTGATTGGAGATGGAAGACAGTTCAAAGATCAAAGAGCCCAAACCAACCCAATAAATAGTGACTGTCTATGGCAATTTAGAGTAGCCCCTCTGGCATTTGCCAGAACCCACAGATTGCCAATCCGGGCCTGAGAGGGAACATGTATAAATTGAGTTAAACAACTTTAATTTTATTTGTTACTAACCTGCAAAACATCAGTGCTGCCCATTCCACTCGAAATTACCAAATAATCTTGTTTTTCAGATGAAAAATGTTTAACACCACTTGTTTCTGCTACCATTATAGTCTGTTTCTGAAATTCCAAAACATTGTGCTATTAGTTCAAAAACCAAGGCAATCAACATGGCTCACAAACTATATGCACACTAGGTAATGTAACATTGTGCAGCAAACTAACCTTTTATTTACTTACAATTAAATGTATAAAATATAAAAGTTTAAATATATTTTAAAACAGATGATTTTGCAGCATGCTATTGCTGTTGTTGTTTTCAGGAGTAAACAGGTCCGGTGACTAATGGGACATCTAGAAGGTATAGGGGAACTTAAGGGATACTTACTGATAAGCAGCTTCAAAAAGTTTTTTTGTAAAATGTCTTAATCATCTTTACAATAAGTTTTTTTTGTGAGGCCAAGTAATTTCTTTTATACCTATAGTCATTAAAGTTGAAGAAGAGGCTGACAAATGAGGGCCCAAGTTCTGCCACCTATATGCAGCCATGGAGTAATGAGATAAACCCCTAGGCTACATAATGTAATAATAATGTACATAATAATGTACATAATGTAATGAGCCTTTAGGCTTCATCCACAGGTCCCCTTCTAGGATACTTCTGCATCTAGATGCATGCAGATCCATGCACACAAGCACCCAAGCTCTCTATGCTGGGTCAGGTTCAGAGTTCCCCAGTGAAGTCACTGGAACCGCACGCGTCCTGGTGCACGCATGCACGCACAATGTCTGCCTTCTTCTCCCAGCTGGTGTATCTGACCTGACCCAGCAGCACAAATATATATTAAAATAAGACAAAATTTAAATAATAATTAAATAATCATTAGGACATGCCCACTCTTCGTTTGGAACATGGACAGAAACCACAGCTATAGGGAGATGTATAGGGAGCTCCAATAAATGTGTAATTTTTAAAGATAGTATTCATTGTAAAAAAATACTCCCTATATTGTTCAATATTTCCTACAAGATTAGGAAGTTTTTTAAGTTATGTTATATTTCTCCTTTAAGGGTTATTTTACTTGATAATGTTACAGAAAAAGCATACTTACAAGTGATAGTCCTTGCTTGGGTGAGAAAATGAAGATACTGGTATTTGTAGGCCGGCCATTGCCATGAGTAATTGCTAGGAACTGGGAACCGTTAATTTTAAATCCAACACAACCAAAAGGGTTTTCCATAGAAAAATCCTGGATCGAAAAAAATAGATGACAAGAATAATATTAAAGGGAGAACAAATATAGTCACAGGGTCCCTGTTTGTTGACAGATCGTTCCTGGGAATGTCATTGGTCTAATAGTTTCTTCCCCAAAGTTACTGGTTGAATAATTTCTCTCAAACCGCTCCATATTTCTCCCCTAACCCCTAGATTTACATGCATTGTTATACATTGCAGAATATAAATAACCAGAAGTAACCCTAACTATTAGTGCTATATTCTAAGCAACTAGGTGTGTTCTATTAATTAATGTTTTATGTTCTAACATGTGTGTTTGTTAGGCTTAGATATCCCGTTTACATGCTACACTGGAAATCTGAGGATTACAAAAATTGAAAACTCAAAACCTAAAATACCCTAAAATAAACTATAAAAAGAAAAAAATACAGAAAAAAGGAAATTATAAAAGAGAGATAAAATAATGTGATGCAATTAATTGTAACTTTACCTGAATGGGTACAAACACTCCCCTCCATTCATAAACTGTGGAAAATTGTGTAGTTGAAGGACTCGTTCTTGATGTTCTCAAGAAAACGGCATATTGTATGTCAGCATGATCAAAAAAACACCAGCTAGAGCCCTTAACATTGCGAAAGCTTTGCAAAACTGATAAAACACTGTAAGGTCCCCCTGAAACAAAGAGTAAATCCCAGCACATGAATATAAATCACACCATATTGTTGTCTCACCTCTCTTCCTAGGGTGTCCTAATTCTTGGCCATATTTCCTGCTGCCTGCTGTTTATTGTCTATGTAAAAACATCCCCTTGGGTTTGGCCTGTGTAAGGTAGTCTATTGTGTAGTCTAAGAGTTGTAATATAGCTTGACAAAATAGATGGTCAAATGTGTGAAGTACATTATTCTGACTGCAATTATCTCCTGCATCTTCTTCCATCGCTACATAAATATTTTGCTGCCATGCCTAGGTCACTTATAAATCTACATTATTCACTCCAAAGAGGAACCTCAAGCTACCCAATTGTCTATGTCTGAGGCAAGCTGAGATTAGTAATATTTTAACACTGTAGAGCAACTACATTTGTGGCATTTACAGTAGACAGTCTTTAACAAACCATCATCATTACAAGACTATTTATAAACCTCAGTGGTATCTATCTATCATCTATCTCTATATCTATACATATACATTTCCTAGAATTCCAATTACTATGTGCCTATTTTTAATTAACAGTTAATTGAATAGGTAAATAAATTATTGCCCTGCTTGAGTACAACTAAAGCTATTGTTAATAATATTGTAATTAAACTGTGTCTTACTGATGCCCATAGCAGTTCCTGACAATGTCTCCCACTCAACACTCACTGACATATTCAATCCATTGTTGCGGGAAATTTTTAAGTAAATGGTCATGTTGCCTTCTTCAACTGTCATTGAATTGGTCCTAAAAATTGATATTACAAAGGCACAATCAACATGTTAGTGAATTAAACCATCATTCATAAAAAAAAAGTATTTTACTATAATAGTGCTGTCACTGAAACTGTTCATTTAACTACTATATATCTAATACAATATAATATATAATGTATATAATGCATTTTCAAAGAAGTATCCTATTTTCATACAACTCATTATTTAGTTTTGTTATTAAGTACAGTATAAATATTGACTGTATGCACACAACAGTAGAACTTAATCTAAACATTAAAACATAAGGAATAGGATTTAAAAATATTGTCAAAAAAGTCATAATTGTGTTATGAGGAATGGGAGGAGGTATATCCAGAAGGACATCCCCAGAAAATGGCCTGAAGCATAGACAGCAGATGCAGAGTCAGTGAGAACTGTACATAGTTACAGATGGTTCTATCTCCAAATAACATTCAAATTGACAAAACAGCCAAATTACAATCATCAAAATTTGTTGTAACTTGGAACAAACTGGACCGTGTATCTTTACACAGAATATTTAATTTATTGGCCACAAAACAAATACAGAATTCTTTTGAATATGATTCTGATAAAGTGAAAAGGTGTTTATCATTCACATGTACTAGACAATATTTATACATTTTCTGTCCATTGTACATCTGTAAGGATGATGTTTACATACCTATTGTTTTCTGGAAATATGCTAAAAAGTCCTTGTGGTGCTTGATTTTGCAGCACAGTTATGAATGTTTGAACTCTTGTGCCCAGTTTTGATCCACCAGTTGGATTTAGCAGCGTGACTATAAAATATTCATCCATTTCTGGTTCTTCATCTAGTATTGCAGAGATTTCTAAAGTCTGGAGAGAGGTCAAAATTCAAATATATAATTGGCGAGGTTTAACAATTGGACTAGTTGATCAGGTCACTAAAGAGGTCTTCTTCAAATAAAACTCTGGGAAAGCCCCCAGAGGTCTTCTTAAACATATCAGATATTTTCATTGAGTCACTTGCAAATGCTGCTGTACCACTGTGTTACAAAAGTTTCCACAATTTCCTTAATATGCAAACAAAACCCAGAACAACATAGGGTAATGAACCATTTTGCAAACTAATCCTTAAAGGGGAACTATCGTGAAAATAAAAATGTAAAATCAAGTGACTCTGCAACCTGTCTTTTTTCATTCTTTCTTCGTGTTGGAGTCAGAGTCAGATTCTGATTAACAGTTTGGTGTGATACATCTTTTATGTATACTTTTTTTCTCCAACTCTTTAACCCAATAGCTTAAATTTGAATGTGCAAATGTTACTAGTCAGTTAGGGGGGGATGTAATAAAAGTCTATAGTGGAAAAAATATTCCAACAAGTTTTACTTTGAGTGACTTTAATATAGCTTTTGCAAACCCACTGTTTAGAGACCACCAATAGTTGAAGAAAGTTTGCCACCATCAAGCATTCTTTAAAGTGTGCAGTCTAATTAAGAATATTACATTGAGAAATGCAATATTTTTTTTCTTCTCTTTGCGACTTTTATTTAATTTCCCTTTTGGTGTTTTAAATGTACTAAACGGTGGTTGTTGATTATAATTTTACCTTAAACCTCTCTCCATCTTCTAAAGTAACATATCCTTGCGTTGGGCTCAGATCACCTTCTGCATCAGACCCATTTTCTCCATTGACAACATATTGAACAGTTACTCTCCCAAATATTCCTTGAGGTGGATCTCTGACAATATACAGCAATGCAACACTCTCAAACATATTGCTTGCAGTTGGCTCTTTCAGGTAGAAGTGCTCACTGTTGTTAAATGATAAAATCCCATGACCGTCATCATTGGCAAGTATAGTAATTGTAGCTGTTAAAAAATAAATAAAGTATTAGGATTGGACCTATTAGAAAAGGGCTAATGAAAGCTGTTGCACCATTGCAGTTTACCAATATATAGATGAGAATCAAGTTTATGGCATACAGTGCTCATCATGAAGCCTAAGCACTGAATCACATGGAATCACATGGAAGCAGGACAGGAGGCTTTCTGACTTTAAGGGACAGATTTATTAAGGTTTCAGTTGTGTTTTCTATTAAAATTTGAGTTTTCGAGTTGTATTTTTTGGTTGAAACTCAAATTTCCGGGTTAAATTCTAATTTTCTAGATTTATTATTTCCCGACCCTGGAAATAGCTAGAAGCCGAAAATATACTACCTAAAACCTGACGAGGTCATGGAGTCAATGGCAGAGGTCCCTTGAACCATTTGAATATGTTAACAGCGTGCTTGATGTTCAAGTTTTTTTCGGATGGTTTTGCCCAAAAACTCATATGATTCAAGTTTTTTTTGCCGACTCAAATCAGGTTTTTGCCATTCAAGGTTTTTCTTATATAAAATATCATTCGAGTTTCGAATTCACTCGAGGTAGAAAAACCTCTAACACCCGATCTTTGTTTAATAACCCCCTATGTGGCTTGCTCCCAGTTGACCGAATCAAGAGCGGGGGGGGGGGGGTACAGCTTTCCTGTATTAACTCAATATAATCGTCTTTCATTTCAGTGGGTAATTTGGCATTAAATTACAAATACAAAAGAAATTAAACAGCTATGGAAAACAAGAATTTTTTTCTAGATTAATATAAAGTCCTCCATAAAACTCTGTTTTCCTAAGGGGTTATAAAAAGATCACATACAGTTTCTAATGCACCCATCTTGATGTTTTTTGGATTACAGGCATGAAATAGTAGTTAAGAAAATGATGGCACAGCTTCCTTCTTAAATATATATATAGAACGTATGTAACAGTTCTAGGTATTTTAATACTTCCCATGTATATTTTTTGGACTGTAAAACAAAATAAATAAATGAACAAACATGTGGACACAAGGTTCATTGAATATTATTTCTTACATACAATCATAAAATATACTCATAAATAATGTACCACCTAGAAAATGTATTTTTTCTTATGAAAATTTCTTTATTTTGAGTGTACAGGCATGGGATTATCTGGAAACCCATTATCCAGAAAGCTCCGAAATACAGAAAAGGCAGCCTCCCATAGACTCCATTTTATCTAAATTTTTTAAAATCATTTATTTTTTCTCTGTAATAATAAAACAGTTCTTTGTACTTGATTCAAACGAAGATATAATTAATGCTTTTAAGAGGCAAAACCAGCCTATTGGGTTTATTTAATTTTTACATGATTTTTAGTAGACTAAAAGGTATGAAGATCCAAATTACGGAAAGATACCTTATCTAGAAAACCACAGGTCCCCAGCATTCTAGATAACTGGTCTCATGTATAACATTCTAGCGGAACCAATGATAACTTCCTAAAATTTTACAATACTTTTCATTACAAACACAGCCAAATATAGTATATTTTACCTGTTGTATTGGTTCCCAGCTCTAGCCCACGAGAGGGGTTTGCAAGTACGAGTTGAAAGCTCTCATCCCCTTCAGGGATGTTATCATCATAAATCATTATATCAATAAATTTATATCTTTCACCATCATCAAAAGACAAGACCTAAAAATATAAACATAACATTTTTTGTTAAGAAAACAAAAAAATCTGATCAGAATCAGCCATCACAACAACATCATCTGGCAGTGCATTCCAAAACCTCAAAATACAAACAAATGCAAATTGCTAAAGATGTAAATCAATAGAAATTAGGAAGTATAAACCGTTAAAGTAAAATATAAGATGCATTTATATTTTGTTTTCTGAAGTAATCAGAAAGCAAACCTTCATAGTTAACACAGCATTTGCATCCTAAACCCAAATATCAAATACAGACAAGGGAAACACAAGTCAGAAATGATTCTTTACAAGGAAGAAGAACTCAGCATTAAATCTCATAATCAGAAGAATTCATGAATACCATTCTAGTGAAGAGTACATAGAGGGAAGTAAACTACTGCATTTTATATTGACAATGGATTAAATCTATTAAATATATTATGATGAAAGCAAGTTAGGTTTTATAAAAAAAAAAGAGAAAATTATTGTTACTATGATGTATTTAATCTGTCCAGACAACATAAACTCATTTGTGATAGGCCTGCAACATCATAAATATCATATTAAAAATCTTGTTCCCTGAGACATTAAGGGGCCCATTCACCAAGCTCGAAGGATTCGAAGTAAAACAATTTTGAAGTGTTTTTTTGGCTACTTCGACCATCGAATGGGCTACTTCGACCTTCGAATACGACTTCGAATCGAAGGATTCAAACTAAAAACCGTTCGACTATTCGACCATTCAATAGTCAAAGTACTGTCTCTTTAAGAAAAAACTTCGACCCCCTAGTTCGCCACCTAAAAGATACCGAACCCAAAGTTAGCCTTGGCTAAGTTTTTTTGGTCGAAAGATAATCCTTCGATCGTTGGATTAAAATCCTTCGAAACGTTCGATTCTAAGGATTTAATCGTTCAATCAAACGATTATTCCTTCGATCGTTCGATCAAAGTATTTGCGCAAAATCCTTCGACTTCGATATTCGAAGTCGAAGGATTTTCATTCCCAGTCGAATATCGAGGGTTAATTAACCCTCGATATTCGACCCTTGATGAATTTGCCCCTAAATATTCCAATCGGCATCGATTGAATGATGATAGAGAACTTTAAGTGTTCCCCATATGTAATGAAAGGCACACATTTGCCCATGTGCAATAACCAATAGCAACAAATAAGGTTGTAAACAGCTGACTAGTAAATGTCACCCACTGATATGTTTAACAGGTTTTATTACATAACCTCAATATTATCTTTTGTTAAAGGGACTCATGGGAAAACATGTTTTTTCTTTTTTTTAAATGGATCAGTAGTGCTGTGCCAGCAAACTTCTGCACTGAAATCCCTTTTTCAAAAGCACAAACAGATTTTTTTAATTTAATTTTGAAATCTGACATGGGGCTAGACATATTGTTAGTTTCCCAGGTGCCCTCAGTCATGTGACTCTGATAAAGTTCAGTCACTCTTTACTGCTGCACTGCACCCAGCAGCCCATCAGCAAAACAGTGGTAATATAACAAGATAACAGCTCCTTAGTACATACAGTATGAGAATAAACTACATGCTTGTTACAAGAGGTCATAACTGTAGAAACTGTAAGTATCTTCCTACTGAAGCAAAATAAACTGTGAAAAAGTATCTGCTCATGCAAAGCTTACCATGGAGGTGACATTATAATCAATTCCTAGTTGTGCTTCTAGGTTTTGTGCATATAAAAACAGTGAAACATTCCCATAGATCCCTTTATTGCGGTACGCTGTCAGTGTTAATATTCCCTGTGTTTCATTGATTTCATAGCTAAAAAAAAAACAAGTAAAAAAAAGACATCAGTATGAGATCCATTACATACCTCAATTCTTGTTATACTTTGGCTTGGCTTATTTTTAACATGGCATGCTTTACTTTTTGTATTGTTAATTAGGCATTTGAATGCAGATGACAAAAAACAAATGGCAAAGAGTAAACTCTACAAAGATATCTAAATATTTTTAGGCTATTGTAATTGTTTATTATGTAATTGTATATGACAAAAAGCTCTGTGGACTATTATGACTATTCTGACTGTTATGACTCTATACCACTTTTGTTATTTTTTTTTTATTTTTAAGGGTTGCCCTGTAACATTTTTACTGGCTAACACAATACAGCAACTTTATCGATTAATAACCTCTTTTCCATTCAGGCTGGAATTCTGTTGCCCTTATATTGATTATACCTGTGTAAAAGCATACCTGGTGCTCTGCCATTCAATAACGCCCTGGGCTCCATCATTTGCATCAATAATAATATGAGCAGTTAAGCCTTTGAGATCTAAAAAAGATTACGGGCACCATTAAAATACTTTCACAGATAAAAGTTAGAATTGTCTTCCTTTCCTTACATCATACTATTATGTGAGTGTCCTACTATATGTGTACTATACTATGCTACTAACATGAAGCATGAAGCATGGGACATTGCAGTTTGCATTTTGAGACTTGAGTTTCTGGGTCCACTCACTGTACCACTAAGGGGCCAATTCACCAAGCTCGAGTGAAGGATTTGAAGTAAAAAACTTCGAATTTTGAAGTGTTTTTTGGGCTACTTCGACCATCAAATGGGCTACTTCGACCTTCGACTACGACTTCGAATGGAAGGATTCGAACTAAAAATCGTTTGACTATTCGACCATTCGATAGTCGAAGTACTGTCTCTTTAAGAAAAAACTTCGACCCCCTAGTTCGCCATCTAAAACCTACCGAACTCAATGTTAGCCTATGGGGAAGGTCCCCATAGGCTTTCCTAAATTTTTTTGGTCGAAGGATAATCCTTCGATCGTTGGATTAAAATCCTTCGAATCGTTCGATTAGAAGGATTTAATCGTTCGATCGAAGGATTATTCCTTTGATCGTTCGATCGAACTATTTGCGCTAAAATGCCAGCATTCCCTTTGGTCCCAGTTGTAAAACACAATGAGAAGCAAACTCATTAGTTTAAACTACATTTCCCCAAAGATTTACTAAGTATAAATCAATATTTTCAGTGGTACGTGTTATGAAACACAAAAATCACAAAAAAGATAGATTTCAAATTAATTTTGAAATCACCATTAATTATTTGCATAAATAAAGTCTTAGTGAACTCTCTCAAGACTGTAGTGTATGACAGTTATTGTTTTTATCTATTTCCTATCAAAAATAGAGAGAATGATGTAAAAAATCATTTGGATAAATGGTAAATTCTGTTTTTAAAAATTACCTTTCATCCTGTAATACAAGAATTCTATGTAGCCAAAAGGAAGCATGCAGAATATAAAGAGACAGAGAAACACAAAGCAGCAGCAACATGAAATGGTTATTAAGGGAAACAGAGATTCTTTAAATACATTGGAAATCATATGATTTTGTCTACAATACATTAATTGAAGAAATGCCGTTGTTAGAAAACTGTTCCCTTTTTCATTTCATTGGTTTCAGCACTCTTAATAATTCTAAAACTAAAAAAAAAAAAAATTAAACAACCTACTACATGTATGGGATCTATTATTTAGAATGCTTGGGACCTGGAGTTTTCCAGATAGAGGATCTTTGTATAATTTGGATCTCTATACACTATGTGGCACATTTAATAACAATCCAATTTTGTTTTCCTATTTTTTTATAAAAGCTCTAAAAACTCGAGATTTAAACACCACGAAAACTACTAATACAAAACTTTGCCAGGTAAAAGTTGCCAAGGTCCTTTTAAAGGAACAGTAACGTCAAAAAATAAAAGTGTTTTAAAGTAATGAAAATATAATGCAGTGTTGCCCTGCACTGGTAAAACTGCTGTGTTTGCTTAAGAAACACTACTATTGTTTATATAAATAAGCTGCTGTATAGCAATGGAGGCAGTCATTCAAAGGAGAAAAGGCTCAGGTTACACAGCAGATAGCAAATAAGCTCTGTCTGTCTAATGGTGTTACCGTTTATCCATTAGTTAACCTGTGCCATATAGCCGTTTTTCAATTTCCGCCATTGCTCCACAGCAGCTTGTTTATATGGACTATAGTAGTGTTTCCGAAGCAAACACATCAGTTTTACCAGTGCAGGGCAAAAGTACATGATATTGTCATTACTTTAAAACACTTACATTATTTGGTGTTACTGTTCCTTTAAAGTCAATGGGAGCTGCACTTATCCTGTTTTAAATCATTTCGGACTTTTAGAGGTTTTCAGATTTTTTTTCCCCGCTAGGAATTGTCTAAAAAGCTCACATTTTTAGAGGTTTTAGAGGTATTCGTATTTTTTAATGCATCATTCAGCGATATTTTCTGTTCATACTTTTTTTTTTTGGATCTTTTAATAAATGTTATGATATTCGTGAGTGAGAAAGTGAGCTTAGTTGTGGTTTCAAAAACCTCTAAAACCACTAAAATCCTTTGAAAAATAGGCCAAGTCTGCTAAAAATTATTTCAACATAAAATTTACTCTACATGAGATGGCCTTTCTGTATTTTTGAGATTTCTAGAAATCTTACTTCTGGATAAGAGATCCCATGACATTATAGTATAATATTGTACTAAAGTACTTATCATAATGTGCCTAATATGAAAGAGAAAGATTTAGCAAAAACGTTAATTTCATAAGAACATTTCATTTTACAGTACAAGATCTGTAGTCATTTTCATATATTTCCTATACCAAATTATTATTTTATAGTAAAAGGGAAACAGTGACTATGAAGAAGGTTCCTAGAAAAGAAGGAACCATGCCAGGAAGAAAAAAAAGTAAGAAACAAATGTAGCAGATAGAAACAGAAGAAAAGACATCAACAGAGGAGGGGAAAAGTGAGAAAAATAGTATAAAGATACATGGAAATATGGTACCTAGGCGTGGAGGAGAGGATGTCATTATTTTCACAATGAGTTCCACTGAGATTAGTGATACATAAAAGTTTTCTTGTAGTTCAGGTATATCATCCTGTGGACAAGAGGCACACACACACTCTAGTCAGATTGTGAAAGGTGGGAGTATGGGAGAAAAACATAATTATAACATACAAGCTTAATGCACAGGTCAGAATCGAGCTCATGGAAATGCAAAGAGAAGATTCATGTCTGTGAGCATGGCTAGTATCATAACCCTGTTATGGTATCACAGCAAGTTAACAGAATAGGACAACATATATTTTATATAAAGTAAGACAATCCTTGAGGGTGCATTTATGAAACTGCTGATCTGTAAAAATGTCGAGTTCCATCAAACAATACATATAATTTTATAACATGCAAGAATAGCCTGTAAAGTATAACATTATAAAGAGTGCTCAGTCACGTCGCCAGATATAATCACAAAAAATTGTGTCAAGACTCACTGAAAATTGTGTATTATTAAAAAAAATTATGTACTCCCTGTTAAATGTAAATTTAGAGGACATTAGAAGTCACCTTTGAGTATTTATGACTTGTAATAAGCACTCATTCTTCAGCCACATGCTTTTATATGGTCATGGAACTCCCCTGTTGTGTCCAATATCTTATAATTTACAATGGCAGGTACAGGCATGGGATCTGTTATCCTGTTAATTCTTTTTCTCTGTAATAATAAAGCAGTGGCTTGTACTTGATCCCAACTAAGATATAGGGGGTTATTTATTAAAGTACGAATCCAAAAAACTAAAAAAATTCGAGTTTTTATCCGATCCAAAAAAATTGTGCTTTTTTAATAAATAAGGTCCAATCGTGGATTCTACTTTAGTTGGACTCTTTTTATTTTAAATACTCAGAATTTTGATAAATAAGGCCCATAATGAATCCTTATTGGATATAAAACATTACTATTGGGTTTAATTAATGTTTACATTTTTTTTCAGTAGACTTAGGAGCACACTACTACTACTACTCAAATTAATCTAATTTTTTTATGAAAATAAATCCAACCTAATGCCCTTCCAAGATTTTAACTCATTTATAAATATTTTTTCTCGAAATTGGAGTTGCAAACTGGCACAACAAAACCAAGCATCAATCTGTATCGAACGATTGATATTCTGAAACTCACTTTTTTAGAGTTTCCACTGCAAAAACTCTTTTTCAGATTATCATTCAAAACCCCTGATGTGTAAGATTATCCAGAGCAGATCACAATGTCAAGAAACAACTTCAAGGACATCTGCCATTGACATCTACATGAACTTGACAGGTTTGAGATGGTGCATTTAAAGATTTTTTTAGCAGCTTTGTAGTATGATAAATTTCTAAAAATTCAAGGTTTTTTTCTCCATGAAAAAATCTGGTTTCCACCCTAAAAACCTTGACCAGAAAAAATTGAGGTTTAACACATGGGGACCTTCCTTATTCAGAAAGCTCCAGTTGCCAAACACCTGGATAACAAGGTGCCATACCTGTACATTATTTTCTAAATAAAATACGCAAATGCATTAGTAGGAAAAATCTATTTCAAAACATTGTTTGCGAAAATGGGAGGCTCATTTGTAAATATGGTCATATTGTAGACGACATACTATTTCTTCATGGAGCCTATTTAAAGTAACAGCTAGGGTTCTTTTAACAAAGAGAATGCACCTCTAATATGGATATATTTATAGCAGCAGTTGTTGCTCCATCCTTCATTATCAGTGATCCAAAAGCAGCTATATAATCCCGGCCTGGCTCAGCAGGATGGCTGTTGGACTGGTTCAGTATATCAGGAGTTGTTGCATAAGTAATATTAATATCTCCTGTGAAAAAAATAGCATAAAGTAATTGTAGAACCAATGCAATTACAAAACAGTTGCAAATGTGTGTGTACTAGTGACTGACAAAATAAGACATGATATCAGTCACCACAAAAAACAAACCTAATGATCCGTATTCTCTGTTGATAAAGAGTTGAATAGTTTTGTTTCCTTCTTGAGTTAACACAGTTCTCGAAGAAGGGGCAAAATTTATAACTCCATATGGTTCATCACTGGCTTCCACGGTCAAAACAGCTTCATAACCTTGTTTATCAAGTATAGCTACTCCACTGCCGTTAATACCTTGCAAAAAGTAAACAAAATCTTGAATTAAGGTGGCAATTTTTTAATTTTTTTGATGATTTTCCGAGAAAATGTCTCAATCACAATTTTATTTGTCCAAATAGCCAAATTTACAGCAAAACTCTTATCTTGAACTTTAATTACTCTTCCCCTTAGTGGTCACAAATAAGAATTAATTCTTCTTAATTCAAGATTAACAAATTATGATTAGTAGTGGGTAATTTCACAGCAAATCCCAATAAGATTCAGCTGAATTTTTACTTATTTTTAAAGCAATGACAATACTTAATGCAAAGCTACAAAGAATGACCCAGTCCATCTGCCTATGGCAATACATTGCTTAATAAAATATGGGTTGAAATCAAAATGTACCTTGAGTTGTAACATTGTAGAGAATAAGTTGATATAGTTCCCTTTCTTCAGGAATTTGATCATCCAGCAGATGAACAAGAAAACTTGCATTCAAAGTTCCCTGTTGATGAGGTAGATAAAATGGTTATAAGTCACTGCATAATGCCATCCTTATTAATGTACAATATGAAGAGAAAAAATTGCATTATGATGTCTATACCTTTCAGACACTGAGGAGCAGATTTATCAAAATTAAAAACAATGCTAAAAGCTGAAATTGGTCAAATATGAAACAATTGTTGCACATGTTACTTTTGACGTCTGTATAGAGTGCAATTTGGAACAGTTTGCATACCTCTGGGAAGGACAAAAGGCCTGAACTGTTCTCAAAGTTTAGTTCTAAATGGGCTCCAACAATTTTCCAGCTAACAGTTACATTGCCACTTCCCGGGAAGGATCGTAAAACATGGAACTCCAATTGTTCTCCTAAAAGATAGAAGAATAACTTTCACAGAATATTTATATTTACAACATAGTGCCACTCACTGCTTCTCAAATCTTTTCATCAGGGCCACAGAGCATGTTCTCAGCCTAACCACATAATAAAGAGGCAGATCAGTTACATAAGAAGCAATCCACTAAATGGCTTAGCATTGCTTCAATTATATCCATGCATGGTTGGTATGTGTTATGGAGATTTTAAAATGCATAATTAATAACAAACAAAAGCATATATGGTCAGTTAGAAGGTCCATTTCCTATGTAATACTGTGTACTGCCTTTAGGGTCACTGAATTTTATATTTTAAAATATCCATTACATTATATTTGACTTGTACCTTTAAGCCCATTCAGGAAGTCTTTTTCATGACCAGGGCACATCTTTACGTTAACTTTTAGTACGTTATTAAATATCCTATTCCAAGCAATTTTGCAATTGTTCTTCATTGTTTAGTTTTTAAATTTTTTGCCTTCTTCTTCTACAACTTTGAGAATTCAAATAGGGTCACTGACCCCCTCGAATCCTAAATACGATTGCTCTGTGAGCTTACAATTGTATTATTATTGTTGCTTTTTATTCACTATGCTTCTATTCAGTCTCTCTCCTATTCATATTCCAGTCTCTCATTCAAACCACTGCCTTGTCGCTAAGGTAAACAAGACCCTAGCAACCAGATAGCTGGCAAATTTCAAACGTTAAGCTCTGGAAAGAAAGCTAAATAACTGAAAAACCACAACAAATAAAAAAATAAAATCAATTGCAAATTGTCTCAGAATATTGTCTATGTCATACTAAACGTTAATTTAAAGGTGAACAACACCTTTAATACTCTGACCCAGGGAATTATTTACTTTAAATAAAGTAATGTACCAAATTTGCTTATCACACCTATAGATGCTTTTACTAGTTATTAAAGGATATTAAACATTCTATGAAAGTAGTTGTACAGCATATTGAGAATGTAATTACAGCACATGCAATGTTCGGATTACCAATTACTTTACTATTTTATCCAGTAAGATGTTTTAACTCTTTGGTCCCCAGACTTGTAATGATGTCAATTGAAGCATTAAACTGGAAGCCTTTGTTGTATTTAAAAGAGCAACAACTAGTAACTAGCAATATGTAGTATGTCTGAATATTGGCTACCCAGAATGTTACTGGGATCTCCTGGTTACCAACTGGTGGAAGTTGGTCTTCCTTTAAGACACAAGTTTTAATTGAATGAACATTTCTTGCAGTGTTTTTTTAATATCTACTTCTAGATAAAAACGTCAAGACAGACATAAAAATGTTTGCAATTTTGCTGGATTTAATATCATCTATAAACCCCCTGGCAAGGACTTACCCATTCAGTGGTTATAAAGACTTACCTTCATGACCAATTACAGATCTTGAGTTCGAGTGAAAACGAATCACACCAGCAACATTGTCGTTAGCCAAAATGACTATTTTAACAGTATCTGAGCTAGGAAGTATCCGACTCCCACCATCTGTTTGTGTGAGTTGAATTATTATGGTTTCACTCTCTTCTGGGACTAAATCATCCATTATAGTTAGTGTCACTAATTTTCTTGTTTCCCCTGTAAAGAAGAATACAGCAATATACTATAGGATTTAGAAAGTCAGTTTATAAAGCTTGATGCTAACTGCAGGTTTTCCATGACTGGGACCAACGCTGATTAATGCTCCACCTTACTACATACTCTTCCTTTGAGCTGGAACAATATACATGACACTAGAAAATATGATGATCAGCATACTGCCAAGTAAAAAGTTGAAGAACAACATTTTGTGAAATATAAGAGGACATAGAGGAACTTCTGTAAAAAGAAGAACTTTGGATCCCATAGTATTAATGGTTATGTATTAGAGATGTACTGAATTTGGTGCCAAACCAAATTTGTACATTAACATTTGGGGGAAAAAAGGGATCAATTGTGAACAAAAAATGACACTTTCATCTGCCAGAGTGTACCAGTCTATTTGTCTCATTCTCCACTAGTCACTCTTCCGGTAGCAGGTGCTTCCTTGCTTTTTTGTTTCTATGTTACCCTTTAATAATAATGGTTGCCATTATGGGATTTGAAAACATCCCAAACTGAATCATGACGCATCCCTACTATGGATAAGACTTAACTGACAAGATGCCATTCACTCGCAAACAAGTAAAATTAATTTTCAGCTGTGAAGATC
This sequence comes from Xenopus laevis, assembly GCF_017654675.1. Lineage (NCBI taxonomy): Eukaryota > Metazoa > Chordata > Amphibia > Anura > Pipidae > Xenopus > Xenopus laevis. The sequence continues at coordinate 194,457,835 of NC_054371.1, forward strand.
TTTGAATAAAGAAGGGGGTCAGGTCCCTTTAGCTGAAAGAGCTCTGGAAAAATAGTAGCATTCCTTCTTTAAACGTGTATATATATATATATATTAGCTCAACAGTATGATCATTGTGCATGTATTAAGCAAAATTGTACACAATAGATCCAGCAGCTGTTTAAGGCAGCAAATATCTTCAGCAAACAGAATCATGTAAGAAAAAGACAGTAAGCCTCTTTAAAAATTCACCATTAACTCAGCCAGAACAGAGGGGAAAATCTTTATATTACTGTACCTTCAGCAAATATTAATACATTGTCGTCAACAATAAAATCCTCATTCTTAGTAGCCGTTCCTCCAACGATGGCCCACTCCACAGCAACTTGTCCCAGGCTGCCTTCTCTACGCTCTATCACCAGCTGCAAAGTTGATTGGGGCTGCTCTTCCACTTCCAGATAGTGACCTTGCTCGAGTGCATTGGGATTGAGACTGTAAATCACAAATACCCCAAAAGCATCTCCATTCATCCTTATAACAACAACTGATGAATTTGGCTGACCTATAGCTGGCTGATTCTTTAGGCTGCTTGAAATGTTTAGCAGTTTGACTTCAAGGAGAGAGACAATGAATCTCTCATCGAGTTCTGGGAAAGTGTCAGTAAGTATAGAAACGGTAAGATTTGCAAACTCTTGTCCTTCCAACATTGTCAACCACTGTCCTGTAACACTTTCATAATCACTTCCAGCCGTGGCCTGTGTACTAAACAGAACAGAAACACTAGTGGTGTTCTTCTTGTATGTCAAGAATCTTGTATCATTAAGCAGACCTGACAGTGTTGTTAACCAAAAACACTGAGGAATGCCAGACGCATTGCTAAAAGAAAATGCTGCGCATACTTGGTTCTTTAGACAGTTAATGGCGCATGACTGCAGAGGGTCTCCTGATACTGAAACATTGAAAGTCCGTCTTGATGGTAAAGAAGGAATCCCTACAAACGGGTGCTCGTAGTAGGATAACATGTCTTGAGCTTGGCCGACAGCAACAGCAATCACATCGATCTCTGAGGTGCTGTATAGGATCTGCAAACGGCCAAATCTTCCTGCACTAAAACAAAATGTTGAATAACACAGAAGAAATCATTTAAAAAATGTGCTTGCTTTTTTAAAAAAAATATGTTGCTATAATCTTTCCATGTTTAAATGAACCTGCCATAGTAATGCAGTGCTCATCCTTGGGTAACAGAGTTTATGCAGCTAAAGAAGACATTGTAAATAAAGGAACATAAATGTCCAGTAGGATTAACAACCCTGGGCCACTACTGAGTGCACATCTCTGCATCTCCAACTTTGGGTTCAAATATAGAGCCTGATAGTGGATGGTAAATTGCAGGTTTTATATGTGAGTTATTGACAATTATAAGATTATGCAAACAGTCATTGCTCATATGAGGCCATAAAACATTTTGCTTTAGAGCAGTTTTTTTGTGTTCTGTGACTTTATGAACAAACCTTCTCCTGACAGTGATATTTGCCAGTGAACTTCGTTCCAGTGGTTCCTGTACTCTGTACTCCTGCCGATAAAAGCTTATTGTTCCATAAGGGTTGTCATTAGCAGGTATGGTGAGTTTAGCCACTCCATCCAGTCCAATAGAACCTCCATTGGAGGCTCCAGTCAGCTGAACAAAAACGATCTAAAACCAAAAGTGAATTTTTACATTTTTTTGCTTATATAAAAACATCTAAAACAATGAAAAAGCTGAATCACAGAGCACTATATCAAACATTCTAAACTTGCTGAACAGAAAAATATTACATGTGCTTTCAACATGAAATATAAAAAAGTATAAGTAATGTTTATATCCTTTTTTAGACATGAATGGTTGAACTCAATGTGAAAGTGTCTTATTTTAACATATGTTACTATGTATGAAGTGCAACTCTAGAATTGGCTGACTGGCCGTTTTGATTTCTGTTGATCTGAACAGCTAGACATCAAGTCAATAAAAAAGACAAATATATGGACTGGATTCTTACCTCATTGTCCTCAGGGATGTCATCAGCCACAATCTCTAAAGATAGGATTTTAAGAGTCTCTCCAGCCATAAATGTCACATTACCCGATGCAACTTTCAAGTCACTGGTAGCCAACTGTCCATTAATAAAAGCAGCCCACTGTACAAGAACGTTTCCAAGTGTCCCAGCATTCCGAATTATGGGCAGTTTTATGTTTACTGTATTAATGTCAGGTTCCTCTATGGTGACAGAGGTGATCTGAAACACTAATTATACATTTATATGTCTGAACCATGAATTGAAAGGTATGATAATATTAGCAAACAAAACTATACAATCCAGAATTAGGGGACAAAAAAAATATACAATGTAGGATCAACCACTAAATGACAAAATAAAGTTTACTACATCAATACTTCTTGCAGTTCACATAGTATGACTTAAAATTGCACTATTTGTTTAGTAATACATAATGTGCTTTCCATACATTCGAAAACTGTTCCAGGATCAAACTGTATCCCCTTTTGTAAAACTCATAACCTTTTACTACTTCACACCAAAGAACAGACTATTATATGAAACATCTCTACCTGCATTTATGTATAAATAAACTGTGTGCACACAGAAGATTCTTACCAAAAGATCCATATGGGTCATCAGAGGCTTCTATGACAATAACTGTTTCAGTAATCTCTCCTACTAAGGCTCCTCCTGTTGTCTCATTTATGAGAACGACTTTGAATGACTCTTCCACTTCCGGATTAATGTCATTAATGATGTAAATTGGCACTGCTTTGCTTGTTTCACCTTCAAGTAATACAACATCGGATGAAGCTACAGTGTAATCTTCACCTAATAGGTAATTTAAAAAAAGCAATACATTTGATTAGTGTGTATGTATACATATATTTATTCACATACCTCTTTTATATCTGTAGAGCAATACATATTTAAAATACGTATTAAAGAACATTCATAGTATGGAGAAAAATAATACAATGAATAAAAAATAAAAAGATACAGTTAAAAAGATAAAGGGCCATATGGAAGGGGGCTCTTGCCCCATACAGCTTTCAGTCACATGTGAGTAATTTACAGCCACAAAAAGTAAGATAATAATTGCTGCCATTATCATGGTTGGGCATTGACACGAGTGCAAAAACTGAACTAAATACTGTTAGTGGTCCGGGAAGTGGGAATTTCTATTCATGGACACCAGAGGCAAGGAGCAGCAAGACAAAACATTTTAAGATGGTAAAGAGATGTGGATGGTGTGAAATGGCATTGGCTCTGAGGGAAATGGGGGAAGTGCAGAGGTGTACTGAGAAGAAGGATTGTGTAAGTTATCATTTGTTAAATGGGGAACCATATGTTTTAACAGTGTGTTCTCTCTTAGGTAAGACAGGAATTCTAGTATTAAAGTTCAAGCCAGACTTAAGAGAAAATATGGGTGTCTGGGAAGATGCACAAGGACAAAATAACATGAATTGAGAGTTTTGTTGCAAGAAATCTCAATATGCCAGAAGTGCCTATGCAAATGCTCTACTCTTTATGTTATGTTGGTGCTTTATAAATATGTAAAAATAATAATAATATAGTTGGACAGACCAGATGGGATGGTAAGATAGAGTTTGGTGAAAGAGAAGAAAAGAGTATTGGGGTGATCAGAGGATAACAGAAAGAACTATAAAAATAGAAGGGCAACAGGAAAGTAGGGAGTTTGTTGAAAATATAGGGATTTGGGGAAAAAGGTGTGAGTGATAGGGAGAGGGATTTTAGAAATGTGGAAGCAGGAGAGAAAAAAAAATATGGGGAGGAAGATGTAAAAAACCTTATTATATGCTCACCCGCAGTTGCTGTTATTGGCACAGCTTTAAATTTCACAGAAACATCGGCAAACATTCCTCCTATCCTGGTGACATTAACGATTGGCCCAACGTAACTTTCAGCAACACGTACATATGTGGCTGACAGCTGAAGTACTCCAAAGGCATCGTCACTGGCATTAATCACTATCTGTGCTGTGGCATTGCTTTTAGATCCAAGACGCGGAGAATCCAGAACTGTACGAAAAGTCATTCATGTAAAAAATGTGAATAGCAATATCAGAAAAACCTATGGGGTATATTTATCAAAAAGTGAAGTTAGAGATAACCACAGGCGCTAGAGTGAAATACTGCCTCTCTCCATTCATTTCTACAGGATTTTTAAAGGCGTATTTAACAAAGGACGAAAGTAAAAGTTCACCCTTAGATAAATACGCCTTTAAAAATCTCATAGAAATGAATGGAGAGAGGCAGTATTTCACTCTAGCGGACTGTGGTGATCTCTAACTTCACTTTTTGATAAATACTTTATACCCCTATGAGTTGCCTTTAAAGGAATTGTTCAGTGTAAAAATAAAAACTGCAAAATAAAAAATGCTTCTGATATAGTTAGTTAGGCAAAGCAGGAAATAGTGTTCTGGCTATTATGTGAGACATCCAGTCACTCCAGCCTTTATACATTACATTTTTAGCTAACTAACTATATTAGAAATATTTTTTTATTTTGCACAGCCTATCTATTTACCCAGTTTGTTTTGTCACACTGAACTGTTCCTTTAATGATGTAAAAAAAGAAATGGATGTAAATTCTACACTCACTTTTGTGTGTGTATAATGTAAACCTATTCCATAATTCTCCAGAACTGGAAAGTTTAAACCTACTTACCTGGCTGACTTTGCTCTTTAACAATTAATGTGACATTGAATAATTCTACAAACAGCCATTCTGCTCTCTCTGGATCATTATCATCAAGAATTGGTAGGAGTATGTTGGCTTCACTGACATTGGCTTTAAAAGTCAGCTGTCCAGAAACAGGCAAGTAGTCTTTACCCTGTGTTGCTCTTGCTATGGTTGATGGGAGAAAAACAATTTTTTCTGTGTCCAGAATTGTTCTGTAGGTAATCATGACCGTACCCATAAGGCCTTTTAATCTTTGAACAGTCAAGGAAATATTTCTATTTGCTTCTTCAACTTTAATTGGTCTGTTTTTTTCAGGGAATACAAAGAGACCATAAGGGTCATCGTTTGCAAAAATTGTTAATGAAGCACTAGTAAAATTCCCTAAGCGTCCACTTGAAACATTAGTGAGTGAAACAGAAAATATTTTATCCAGTTCCGGAATTTCATCAGGTGACACGTAAACAGTAATGTTTGCCTTCTTCTGTCCTATTTCAAATGTGACATTGCCAGATGTAAAAGCAAAGTCTTTTTCTAGATCCAGGTCTATCTTCCAAAGCAAAACTACCTGAGATAAGGCACCATGGTTGCGCAAGACCTGTAATGACACAGAAATATAATAAAATGTGTTATCATCTCAAAAGACCAATTACAGAAAGAGCCACGGGTGTCTCAGTTACTAAAGGTTGAATTTAATAGTATTAGAGTTTTTTTAAATCATGATTCAAAAAACACAAATGCTATGAAAGTTATTAAAAGATCTGAATATAAAGAATATGAATTGAATTGAGTTTTTTACAATTATTAGCAAAATAAACATCTGAAAACCTCTAAGGGGCAGATTTATCAAGGATTGAAAGTAAAAAAATTCGAAATTCGAAGTATTTTTTTGATACTTCGACCATCGAATAGAATACTACTACTTTGAATTTACTTCGAATTCGATTCGAAGTAAAAATAGTTTGAATATTCAATAATCGAAGTACTGTCTCTTTAAAAAAACTTCGACTTCAATAGTTAGCCAAATTAAACCTGCAGAAGTGCTATGTTAGCCTATGGGGACCTTCTAATGCATTTTTCTAAGTCTTCACACATCGAAGTAAAATCGGTCGATCGTACGCTAAAATCGTTCAATTTTACTTCGATCATTCGATGGCCAAATTCAGTGAAAAATACTTCAACTTCGATATTCGAAGTCGAAGTATTTTAATTCTATGGTCGAATTTCGAAGTATTTTTTACTTCGAAATTCGACCCTTGATAAATCTGCCCCTAAATGTCTGAACGGCTAAAAAAAGAAGGTCCAATAAGTTCAGATCAGTTACCATTGACTTCTGTGGGACCTTATCTGCTTTTACTTGAAGAACTTTTCTATTAGAGTTTTTTGTGGTTTTTACACTTAATAAATCTTGAATTTTTATACTTTTAGAGAAATTTTAAAAACACGAATTTTTAGAGAAAAATATGATTTGTGAAAAAAAAGTTAATATTAGTAAATAGGTCTCTAAGAAGACAAAATAAAATGGACATCTTATGGTAAACATTTGTGATCAATCCAAACTAAATAGGAGATAAATGTATGAAGATTCAGCCATGCCATGATATACAGTATATAGTGGAGAAAAGTTTGAAGCAACTGGACTTTTTGCATATTTTTAAAAATGTTTCACCACTCATGCAAGAGGCTGCTTCAGTTCAACTGAGTACTTGGGAATTTCCAAGCCTTTTAAACCCATAAAAAAAATACAGTCACCAACAGCCAGAGTGGCTTCATCGAACTTTGAAATGCCAGGGAATTCCCTATCACTCAGTAGAACTGAAGAAGCCACTCATATGAGTGGTGAAAAGTTTTCAAGAATACTCAGAAAGTCAAGTTGTTTTAACTTTTCTCCACTAAATACGGTATAACCCAACTTTATAGCATTTTTAGCATTGTGCTGTAGAGTGGGGCTCCCCTGAAATTATATGAAACTTGGAAAAAATGGTATATGGTATCTTTTAACCTTTTAAGTTTTTGGTTTATAGGATAGAATAGAAAGAAGGATGGAAAAATACATATTTTTTCACCATATAACAGAAAGGCAATAATAGTTTGCTTTGTGTGTCAGAAGTAACTTATGAAGGTTTGTGATTTTCAACATAAATCATTGGCCTTACATACAATATTGATATATAATATAGCTGAATTATTTACTAGGTTCTTTGAGAATTACTTTTAAACACATGGGGGCTTCTTTACTAACATTCGGATTTCCTTTTTTTCACAAATTGTATTTTTTTCTCTTACAATACAAATTTCTCTAAAACTCTCTAAATTTTCGATTTAAGTTTAAAAACCATGAATAACTCTAATACAAAACTTCTCCAAGTAAAAACAGTCATCCTGTTGAACTTTTTCATTAGCCATTCAGACGTTCTTCACTAGTAATAATACTAATGTAATAAAGATTTTTGAGGTTTTACAGATATTCATATTTTTTCTGCACTTTTTTCCATTCATACTTTTTATATTCTGATCTTTCATGGCATACGTGATTTTAGAGTAACAGAGTTTAATTGTGGTTTCAAAAAGCTCAAATACCACTAAAGTTTGACCTTTAAAAAATGGCTTTCCCCATGTCCCCAAACCATTACAAATTATGGGATTGGCATTTTACTTTCCTACAAAGTAATGCTACTTGCCTGAAGAGTAACAGGGCTGTATCCATGTTCAGGTTCAGTGGCATTCACATAAAGAAAGTCCTGACTAAACTCAAAGACACCATGGGCATCATCGGAGTCTTCAATGGTCACGATAATATGGGATGCTATACCCAGGCTGGCTGTAGAATAAAGTCCATAAAAGACTAGTCAGTATTTTATAGATGACAAATAGGATGGACACGCTCTTCAATTCAAAGTATTTGCAGGTGATTTTTTTTCATGTGAGAGGCAAGAGGCAATTTTGCTAAATTTTTACACTTAATAAAAGGTGGGAAAACACTTCATGTGCTATCAAAATCTTTGGGAGTAGTTTTTCATTGAACATTTGGTTGAAAATATGTGAAGCCAATCACCATACTTGCACATGGCAACTTCTGATTTATGAGGTCACTGTATTAGGGTTTCACAGATTTGCAAAGTTACATATTTTCATAATTATTGAGAGTTAAAAAAACACAATTGGCAAAGTTCAACCCTTAAACGGAATTTTTCAGTGTAAAAATAAAAGCTGGGTAAATAGTATGTGCAAAATAAAAAAAAAATCTAATATACCTGTAGTTAGCCAAAAATATATAGGGGCAAATTCACTAAGCGCCGAAGCGCCGAACGCTAGCGTTAATTCGCTAGCGTTTGGCATTTTCGTTACTGCGCAAATTCACTAACGAACGCTGGCGTAGTTTCGCTAGTGTTACTTCGCACCCTTACGCCAGGCGAATTTTCGCTAGCGAAGTAACTACGCAAATTCACTAACTTGCGCAGTGTACTGAACGCTACCTTTTACGCTAGAGTAGATAGGGATTGGTTCAAAATTTTTTCTAAGTCCCAAAAAAACTCTGACGTGTTTTCTACATTATGGGTGATAGGCTGAAAAAGATAGAAAAATTTTTTGGGGGTCCCCTCCTTCCCCCCTACATTTCCTGACTCATGGCAACTTATCTAGACAGTGGGCACATGTGTAGGGCAAAATAAAATTTATATTTGATGATTTGAAGGTTTTCTAGACATTTGTAGTGCTGATACGTATTCCTCCATTGAAATTTGACCACATGGAACATAACTGTTCAGTGAGTTTGCAATTGATCCTTAGCATGCAGGTCAGAGTCAAAAGCAAATGGTTATGACCCAAATATGGCCTCCCCTCCAGTCACTAATTGGTTGCTGCCTGGTAATCAATCAGTGAAAACCAAGAGAGCTGAAAAGCAGGAAATAGTGTTCTGGCTATTATGTTAGACATCCAGTCACTCCAGCCTTTATACATTTCATTTTTGACTAACTATATTGGAAACTTTTTTTATTTTGCACAGCCTATATTTTTATTTTTACACTGAACAAGGAGCAAGACATGGAGTGGCAGGGGCCCTGTCTTTACTGCCTACCTTAATGTAGTGCTCCTTGTCGCTTTTGCACTTGCACCCCCTGGGGTTAGTTAATGACCCTATAGTGGATTTTTTTATTGTTGCAATATCTTATACCTTACTAACAGGAATTAAAAGACCTGGGTAAAATCCCATTTTCAGTGATCGCACCACATTAGTAATTCCTTGGTACAATCATGGAACATTAAGGGGTAGATTTATTTTGTGGTGTAAAAATAGTAGGCTAAACTCCTCGAGTACTCGAGGTGAATACCATGAGGATGCCATCAATGATGTCCTGGCAGCAATGCCTGCTGACTAAAGGACACACAAAAGGCCAATGACATTCTTGTGAATGATGCCCATTCTGCCAGCCAGTGGTTTGAACTGCAAATAAATCACAATTCAAACTACACATATGCTGTATCACTTTACAAGGAAAGTCACCCAGTCAAAAGAAAAACCTACATCACTCTCATCAGTCAAAAAAGTGCTAATTTCTGTGTTATTTGCAATTTACAATTCACAAAAAAGGAAATATGTCCAAGTGCTAATAATTTAAGTAATGTATCATTAAAGGCACTCTTGCAATTTCTGACACATATCCCAACTTCAGTTAAAAGAGGCAGGACAGAATGAGGTGCTTACCCCTCTGATGGACAGCTGGGAGGAAGAATTCCATGTCCCCATCACCACTACCACTGCCATCAATCCTAAAGAGTTCAGCGACTTCAGGAAAAGACACATGGATAGATACATATACACATATATGAAATTAAGAAAAGATAGAACATTTAGCAGTGGTCAGAGAAGAACTAGAATGTTTTACTGGAACATGAATAGGAAGGTAGGTATAAAAGTATAGAACAGTACAAACACTAAAACTATGAGACCACTTCCCAAGGAGAGTGTTGTTGTAGAATTTACTATGATTTATGACTGGAATAGTAAACTTGCAAACTATGGTATGCAAAAAATCATATATTGTTGTGTATACAAAGAGTTGTATGTCATCCATGGGAAATGATGAACTAAATGAGGAACTTGCCATGTAGAAAATACAAGTTGCACAAGATATGTTCTTTTGTTTAAGCCACAGGGTAGAATCAATCTACGGGTCAAAAAGTTATAAAAGTTTAAAGTTTAAAGAAAAAAGGATTACGATCCAAAGAATACCTCCGGTCTCCAAATGTAATAATGTTTTACTGGAATGCCATGTCTCAATATTTTAATTCACCTTATTTAATACTCATTGATTCATCATCATCATCATCATCAACATTTATTTAGGGGGTTATTTATTAAAGTCTGAATGGTAAAAACCACAAAAAATTGAGTTTTTTTACTATAAAATCTGAATTTTTAGTGGACAAATAAATCTCAAATTTTCGAGATTTACGTATTATGCCCCTAGGATGCAAAAAGTCAGAACCCAAAAATACTCCATCTTCAACCTGTTGAGGTCCTGTAGAAGTCAAAAGTAGAGGTCCTATTTGCAATTTGAAGATATTATTGTCTGTGCTGGGTTTCGTACGATAATCTGAACATTTCCAGTTTTTCCATTGATTTCATGAAAAATTCTGACTTTTCAGGTGCAGTTTTCATGGACAAACCAAAAAAAGTTGTGGTTTTTTTGTCGATACAATTTTTTTTATGATATATAAAAGTAAATTGGGGATTTTAGTTTGGTCAGACTTTTTATATTTAAAACATCGGAAAAATTTGGATTTTGATAAATAACCCTCTAAGTGTTATTATTAATCCTACTATTTTAACACTAACGATTGGAGCTTTTTAATCATACTGTTTGGCAACAATTGTTGCTCTTTTGATGGATTACTTATATAGTAGTACTTATATGTACTTACCTCCCCCATCTGCATTCAGCAGTTCAACTCTAAAGGATTTGGCTAACTCTGGAATGGAATTATCAGTAATGTTAACAGTGATATATTTATATCGTTCTCCAGGCTGAAAGTCCAATAGGTCATATGTTTCCTAATTGAAAACAAAAATCAGCATGTTAAAATGAAGTAATGACCCTTTTCCATTACTGGCAATCTTACTATTTTGTAATGTAATCACCTTATAATCTTTAGGGCTGAATGCTGTCAGGGAGATGGTTCTATAATCAACTCTCACATGTCCTAGGAGTCCTTGGGCACGAACTACTAGCAACTTCACTTGACCTATTTCTTCCTTCACAGATATGGTAGGGACAGACATAGAAGGAAGGGTCATGTTGTCTTCTGGTTTTGGTGGTGAGGCTAGAGAAAACTGCAGTAATCCTGTAAAATGTCAATTGCATATTTTTTGTCAGTCATTAAAAATCGTTTTCACTAGGTCACATGTAATGTTTTAATATTTGAAATTGGTTTGAATTCAATCATTAGCTATGTTAAATGCCCAAGCTACAGTAAAGTAAAATTCAATTGCATTAATTCATGTTACATTCCTAGGGGAAAATATAATAAATGCTATAAACTGAAAAACTAAAAAAAATACATTTTGCAATGTAATATTTTTCATGGAACATTGTGAAATAAGGTGGGTACAGATTGTGTACCAGAAGCCAACAAAATTCTCTGTTGCAGTGTGGACTATGTTCAAAAAACAAGGGCATCACTTGTGAGACTGTAAAGTTTTTATTGTTCAGTGTTTTTGCATTAAAAAGAGGACCAGCTGGTCTCCTGGTGGCAGGAGAGGGGATAGTCCTTCTAATTTTCCTTTCTGTAGGGTTAATGATAATGTGTTGAGATGACAAAAGTAACTGGTTAGAAATTCACGTTTCATTAATCTGCTGCAGAAAACTTATTTTATAGTCCTTTTATGCATGCAATAAGGGACTTTAGCCTACTAGTGAAGCTAACAGAATTAAGGGCTTCATCTTGCATCAGGTGTAAACAAATAAACTTTGGAACAAAGAAGATAAGCTTCAGATAATCAAAAGAAACAGTTATGGGTCTGGATTAATCCTGCCAATGGGGTGATGACCCTAAGGGCAATGGTACACCAGGTTGCTTCTGTGGGCAACTAATCTCCTGTGAAAGCTTTCCCATTGGCAATAATGGTAAAAACCATGTGTCGCTTCAGTCTACAAGGAGATTTGCCCACAGAAGCAGAGATTTATTACTGGCGATTAATTTCCTGGCATGACATTGACCTAACCGGTTATTCCTTTAGATGAGAGAGACTGTGAAACTGGGAAAAATCAAACATATGCTACATACAGTATATGGATATTTCTGCATTAGCCAGGAGAAGTTTACTTTAACAAACATTGTGCTTTCTTCATCCAATATTTACTTCTCCATGTGAGTTGTACTAAGTCTTGGGTGCAGTATATCTGTAACCTTCATTTTTTGAGGGAATTATAATGCTAATGTCAACTGTAGAACATACTGTTTTATGGGGTTGCAGGTAAAGTTATGAATGTCATTTAGAAGTTTATTCCTAGTATTACAAGTGCATGTTGGAAAGTAGGTGGAATATAATGTTCAGAGGGCAAGTTCCAAAAGGTTCTGCAGTGCACAGGAGACTAATTACATGTTTTTGTTTCTGTAGGATGTGTGTTTTCACAATACTATATATCCAAATACAGGAAAAATGACAAATTGTTGTCTCTCTTTGTGGGCTAATTCACAAAATTATTGCTGAGCTTCATTAAGGGGCACATTTACTAAGGGTCGAAGTGAATTCAAAGTGAATATTCGAATTGACAAAACTTTGAATTTCTAATTCAAAGTTTTTGGGTACTTCGAACATCGAATAGGCCGAATTCGACTTCGATTCAAAATGAAAATGCTTTGACTATTCGATCATTCGATAATCTAAGTACTGTCTCTTTAAAAAACTTTGACTTTGACACTTCGCCACCTTAAACCTGCTGAATTGCTGTGTTAGCCTATGGGGACCTCCTAGAACATATAGCCAACATTTGGCTACGTTTTTAGAAGCCGAAGTGAAATCATACGATTAATCGTTCGAATCGTTCGATTCGGAGTACGATCGAAGTACGGTCGCAGTACGATCGTAGTATGATTGGACGATTTTAAAAATCCTTCCAATTCGACTTCGAATGTCGGACTAGCCTATTCAATGGTCAAATTTCGAAGTTTTTTGCACTTCGAAATTCGACCCTTGATAAATCTGCCCCCAGGTGTTTCATTATAAATATTTTTTTTCCAAAACAACAATCAGAAATAATTTTAAAATCATAATTACCATATGGGTGATCGCTTGCAACAATTTTAATATCTTCTATTCTCTTATTTGGATCTATGCTCGCTCCACTGGTTGGTGTGGAACCAATTTTTCCATCAGCAGAAAGAGCATTTACTAAAGTTACACGGAAAGCTTCTTCCAGTTCAGGTATCTCATCATCTACAGCATTCAGGTTTAAAACCTGCCACAGAAATGTGTAATTATTAAAAAAGTTATACCAAGAAATCATAGTAAGAAATTTAATTTTAGGCCTACATTTAAAAAATGTAAGCATTTGTACATGCAAAAGTATTTAATAATAGATTTAAGAGCTAATTCAGTAAGGTAATTAAAAATACAAACAACATAGTATGAGTTTCCAATGCCTATTACCATTACCATATTGATGCCTGTTCTGAGCTTATTTAATTAATTAAAGGTTTTGTCAAACATATCAGGTTTTACATCTACATACATTAGCTTTAGAAATCTAGAGAATCTAGACAGCATCCCTAAAGTGTAAATGTTTTATAAAGAATTTTTTTTACCCTTTACTTTAAAATAAATAAATATTTCAAATGACACTAACCCTTTTATAAGATTATGGGTTATAACACATATCTACTATTTACCATTGATCTTTGGAAAGGACGAAATGTGATATTTCCTTTGCTGCTTGTAAAATCATTAACAGTTTGATTAGGGCTGGGTAAGTCAATCGATGAGATAGAGTAAAACACATACACAGTGTCCAGCGCTCCTCTTGTACGTTCCACAATACAAGATATGGTAGATCCTTCCTCTATGGACTATGAAAAATAGAAAACAATATTAAGGGTTCAATGAACTACCACAAGGTTTAGGTTCCTTCATGTAAAGAATAAACATAACACAGACTCAAATCTTTCTATAAATCATTTTTTATCATTTTTGAAAAACTGCCCATTAGCCAACAATTAAAGGACATGTTAACCCCCACAGCAATAGTTTAATCAGTAAAAAGCCTCACTACATTCTTCACATACCGATTACTCCAGTCCTTGAAAAGCAATCCGCTAAGCAGCTTGGTTGATTTCAGCTTCCTTCTTCTTTCCTCCACGATCTGCCTCTCTCCCCCCTCCCTTCAGAACGAGCGCTGCCACTTGGCGATCTGCACATGCGCACTTTCTAGCAAATAATCTTTCATGCGCAGTAGAGGGAAATCAGCTTTGGCTAAAACTTTCAGCCGCATCATTAGTGAACTGTCAAAGCACGCCTATCCATTTGATCCGCCAATCAACAAATAGCATTGCCGGTTGCTATACAGACTTGTAGATCTTAACTCTCCTCTCCCCCCCCCCCCTTCCTCCAAGCACATATTTCTTCTGCTGACTGCAAGGAGCGGAAAGCCGGAGACTTTAACTATTACACTGCCTTTTCCATAATATCCATAATAACATAGTAACCATAATGTAGAGATCAGACGGGAGGGACCATTGGCGCATGTGCAATACAATCCGGAAGCTCGCAACCCGGAAAAAATGGCCGCCGGGTAAATGCTTGAGTGTACCGAGAAAGAACGCAGTGGTGCAGGGAGCAGGAGGGGAATTTCGGTGTGAAACTAATGCGGTTCGGGTTGGGTTAAGGTGATGTATACAGGCATGCCAAAACTGGAAAAATGGTTGACATGTCCTTTAAGGGCATATTTTTATAAAGAAGTTAGATTATCCCTAATCTAAAAAGGAATAGTCTGTACAAAACCATCTCAAGTACTGTCAAGATGTAAATATTTACATAATATAGTTACTGTTGTCGCAACATGTAGTAGTAACTTTCTGCTTAGCCAGTTTCTTTTATAAAATGAACTTCAGTACTAAACAGTAGATTTGTTCATTTATTATGAACATTATTGTATGATCATTTATATATAGCGCTACATGCCCAATTTGTAAGCAATTTATCATATATTTATTCATACCAAAAACTTTAAAAAACTTATTTTTATTAAAGTTTTCCAATATGATTAGAGAACAAGACATAACACACAAATAAACAAAACAAAAAGGTTAATACAGCTCATTGTTGCATTATACAAGGAGTAATCTCTGCTTCTAAACCATATACAGGTATGGGACCCGTTATCCAGAATGCTCATGACCTGGAGCTTTCTGGATAATCGATATTTCTATAATTTGGATCTAATACCTTAAGTCTAGTAAAATAAGATTTAAACATGAATTAAACCCAGTAGGATTGTTTTGCCTTCAGTAAGGATTGACAATATCTTCACTTGGATCAATTACAAGGTACTGTTTTATTATTACAGAGTAAAAGGAAATAATTTTGAAAAATTTGGATTTTTTTTAATGAAATGGAGTCTATGGGAAGCAGCCTTTACATAATTCAGCGCTTTCTGGATCACGGGATTCCGGATATATATAAACCTATGTTAATTGAGATCACGTATAATAAGAGTTAATGAAGTTCTTCCAAATCTCACAAGCTTTGTGTATATTATGTTTTCTCCTCCCTCCTAGTGGTGCTGACTCAAAATCTAAATTTGTACTCACTTCCTTTATAACCTGTGAGCAGGTTGGTATCTGTTGGTTTTTCCAAGTCTAGCTGAATCTAATAGCTTTTAAAATGTTAAATGTATTTCAAGTGATTTGTTTGTTAAGGCCAGATATATGTTGAATATTACAGCTTCTGGGAGATTCTGTCAGGATTTCTGGGTGACATCAGAAAGAAGCTTTATTATGATAGACCAATTGGATTGTATTTTTTACAGGACCACCGTGTATGTACAGATGCAGCCACTTTGGTTTGTCTGTTTGACACAGAATAACTAAACACAGATATCCCATTTATCTCATTTAACACAGAAAACTGTGTCACAACATCCCATCTAATTAAAGCATTCACCATTGTGAACAATGGTGCTTTGGTATGCTAATGAAAAGGTTAAATGCATTAAATGAGTTAAGATAACTTTAGATAACACAGTTTCTTCAATTAACTCTGAGTCATGACGCATTTAACTCACAAATCCAAGTGGCTTCATCTGTATCATCGCATCTTTTCCACAATTTCTTTAACACAATAATGATGTATCTTGGAACATTTTCGATAGCTTTACTGGTGTTAAGTACTAATTATATAGCAACTTATAGAAGTTTTCTTGATGTGTAATACACTTGGATAGTTTTTGTGTCCAATCTTCATCAGACAATTTTTTCTCAGAATTTTTTCCCACCTCTCCATTGCAAGAGTTTTTTCAAATTGGGTTCTTACTACCAGAACAGAATAACATTGCGCAAGGCTTTCGTGATGTCTGATTTAGATGATATGAAAGTCTCAAATTTAGTTAGAGTGTGACATTTTTCCTGTGGCACAGAATTCAAAAAGTCCCTTAATTGTAATTATTTGTAAAATTTGGAATGTTCTAGAGGTAATTCTTGCTTAAGAGTTTCAAATGTTTTAAATGATCTATTATGTATAGGTCAGTAGACCATTTTGTCCCAGTTGGTTCAAATATTCTAATTGGAGCCAGTGGGGAGGGATAGAATGAATCTATAGGACTTGTTATATATTTCCTCCATGTTTTGATAACAGCTTTAATGGTGAAAGGCAGAGTTTCAAGTATTTTGTGGTTTATGTTGTTTTTTGACCAACTGATTATGATAAGGATGGTGAAACATAGTATTCTCTATTTTTGCCCATGGTTTCTGTGAACTTGAGGTCATAAGTTATGCTGCTTGATGAAGTATATTAGCAATGTAATATACTGTATGTTTTAAACTGTATGTATGTTTTTAATTGTTTTAAATTGTTGTTTACATTTCTGTAAAGTGGTACGAGGAAGGTTGATATTTAGGGTAAGTCCACACAGGGCGTTTTGGGGAGATTTGGTCGCCTAGCGACTAATCGCCTCGTTTTTGTGGTGACCAATCTCTCCTATACGCCTTCCCTGTTCCTCGCCGGGTAAAATGGAAAAACGCCGGCGCTAATCACACGTGGCAGTTCGTTCTCCGAAGTTGCCTCACGAGGAAACTTCGGGCGACTTTGGAAAACGAATCGACGCGTGTGATTAGCGCCAGCATTTTTTCATTTTAGCCAGCGCATATTCAGGGAAGGCGTTTGGGGAGATTGGTCGCCACAAAAACGAGGCGATTAGTGGCCAGGCGACCAAATCGCCCCAAAACGCCCTGTGTGGCCTTACACTTAAGGCTTGAGTTTTGTTTTCATTTATCTTGTAGTAAGAAATATCTCCAAAATATTTTCTAAAATCCATTAATGTAGGGAGGGAATTTACTGGATTAGATAATGTTATCACAATATCATCTGCATAGAGTCCCATACAATGATTTCTAGATCCCATACCAACATTTTGAACCAAACATTTATGATATTTTAGAACTTGTTACCAATCGACCTTGGCACTGCTCAGTTACACACGGACTCATATCTAACTGAAGCCCAACCACCTTGGGATATGCTTTATCCAGTTTGGGGCAGAGAACCAAGAACGCCCAGCCTAATTTTGGAGAGTCAGGTATATATATTGTATGCCCTTACTGCTCTTTCAATAAAAGACTTGTTTAATAATAAATCTCACCTGTGGAATACAGGGTCCAGTGAAGCCAAACAATCCATTGGCATTATCACTTTTCTGGATTCTTATCTCTGAAGTTGTGTTCTCCTCTGGAATCCTAGCACCACCATACACAGATACCAGCTTCAGTATAAAAAGTTCTTCTCCTTCCTCTTCACTGTCATTTCGTGCTGATATGATGAATGATTTGTGTGTTTCTCCTTGTCTGTATTCCAAATATCCAGATGTTGGGTGCAGGTCACTTTTTGCTGGTGTGGCATGAAGTTCAGATATTTCTGCTCGAGATAGTTTCTGAAAATAAAGCCTCACATCTTGGAGCATTCCAATATATCTTGTGTTCCCGCTTAATCCTGCACCTACACGAAGTGTCCCAGGGCCTGATGCAGAAAAGAGTTACAGTTTAATATACATTGATTTGAGCACTTAAAGGCTAATTTACTTTAATGTGAAGGAGGGGCAAAGAGATACAACAAATACCATACAATAAGTATTACCTACTGGTGAAAGTACATAGAAAATAGATTTAAAAAATGGAAACTAATGGGCCTATTTGTTACAATTGTAGATAACATCTTTTCAGTTATTTGAAAAAAAAAATCATATTGGAAAATATAAAAAATAAAATGCTGACTTTTTTCTAATTTAAGTTGTTACAAAATCAACCTAAAATAATTCTGAAAATGTGAATCAAAACATTCTGCAGCGAAAACCTGGTGAGTTTTTGAAAATT
This sequence comes from Xenopus laevis, assembly GCF_017654675.1. Classification (NCBI taxonomy): domain Eukaryota; kingdom Metazoa; phylum Chordata; class Amphibia; order Anura; family Pipidae; genus Xenopus; species Xenopus laevis. Next base: position 194,476,134 of record NC_054371.1, read on the forward strand.
AATTTAACATTTGTGAAAACTGAATTTCTTCTCCAAATCAACAAAAAAATGTTTTTGTCTATTCAGGGTGTTTGTTAAATATACTAACAAGAAAATCAGTTGCAATAGCAAAAACCTTTGTGATATTGTTTTCGTGAAACCAATCAAAAGTCTAGGAGCCAAACGATTATTTTGAATAATTGTACCGTCCAACCACCACAACCACCAAAATCTTTGCATACCGTATTACTACATTAATCCCTACAGAAATACATACCATTAATTATTGCTTCACCTTTAAGGCTCTTGATTCCACCAGAGATAGGGCTTCCATCAATATAAAACTCAATAAAGCCATCATCTAATGTAATTAAAAGATGTATCCATACGGTTTCATCAATTAACTTTGGCATCCCAGCCTTTGCGATATAAGTAATGTTAGACCCAAAAGTTGTGTAACAAAGAATTAAAAAAATAAAGGATTCGTTTGTTTCAACTTTCACACCATAATACAAAATGCCATTATCGCTTTCCTTTGATATGACAAATCCATTGGTATTCATCTGTGGTATGACCCAGGCTGAAAAGGTGAAATTTGTCAGAGTGTTGTTCATGTCCCTCATATCATGTTCATCAATAAAGCCAAATGAATCTTCAGCACCATTAAAATATAGTGCATCGGTGCCACTGTAATGACGGCGCTTGTGAGGCTGCAACAGTACAGAGGGTGGGAACAGAGCAAGAAGCAAAAAATCCATCATAGGTGGGAGGCCATTTCTGTATGTGCTTGACAATACTTCCCAGCCGACCCGGACATTCCCATATGTGCCCTGATGTCTCCAAATAGAGAAGTTAGTAATAAAGCTCATGTCATCCTCAGAGTTTACATCTTCTGCTACCTCTCTATTTAGGCTCTCTGGACTTAACACAAACACTCCAAAAGGGTCGTCATTGAAAGGAATCATCACTGTTACATTAAGATCCTTTTTTGCCAGTTTGCCACCAGGACCAGGAGATCCACCTTTTATTAACAAAGTAAATGAATTAAGATGAAACATACAGTATACAGAATATAACCATGAAACAGAGACAAATTGAAAGGAACTTTAGCAGATAGTATAATAAAGGCTGCTATTCTTATTTCTGAAATAAAACAATTTATATTTGAGCATGAGTAAATAGGTTTTGTCTATAAGCTGTATCCCGTTTTCAGATATTCAATAATGAAAAGCTTAATGGTGTTGACTTAAAATTTTGAAAACATACCTGAGATGTTCACCAACATTAAAGTGTAAAACTCATTGAACTCTGGAATAAGATCAGAAATGGCATGCAGGGTAATATACTTAAATTGTTCTCCATCCGTGAACCAAATACTGCCTGACGGTTCATAAAACTCTTGTCCTGGTTGTAAGGTAGAATTGTTCTGAAAAAGCTCCCATTGTAAATACACATTGCCAAAATGACCCCTGTTTCTCACCACCCTGAAAAAGAAAAGCCACAATTATATACACAATTGCAAATAAGTATAAATAATATATTACAATGTGTGTGTATATAATATAATTAATATATACCTGCATGCTTAGTCTAAGGACACCTAAATTGTCTGGTGTTTCCTTGTGTATGGATGTATGTATGTATATCATTAGATATCACTACTATAGCAATAGATTACCATGCTTACATACATAATGATACAGTTAGATAGCTGCTCAAGCTAACAAAATAAAGGCAAAAATAAGAATGTTGCTATTGTAAAAGACTGGGGTATTTCTAATGTCATTCATATTAAAGGACAACTGTTGCATCAACATCTATGTTTGAGATCAGTTTTGTCAATAGGCCACCAATAGTCAGTGTGTATGAGCTGCCACTCACTCATCTAACAATAGCCTTACTGTAAAAGTGGTGGAGGCTTGCAGGACATTTTTTTCTCATGCTGCCCAAAAACAATCTCCTAAAAACTTGGCTTCTACAGTTTATCCAAATTTGTATTTCTTCTTTTAGTTCCAATAATGACAAAGCTCATTGGTTGAAAATATAGAGCACAATATTGCGCAAAAATTAAAAAAAAAAACTATATGTACAAAATACATTTAACATTTTACGGTCTTTTTAAAATAAACTCAGTGTCAAGAAGGGATTAATTTTTGGATTAACATGAATACTGAATCCTTCACCAAAGTTTTGGCAAAATATTTAACAAAACGCTAACCTTAGCATGCAGATTCAAGTTTATGAAAAATACAGTAATATTCCGCCATCGAATTGAAAAAATTAGACAGTCTAAGTTTTTTTAAAATTAAATTTAGCAGATTAAAATCATTCGATCGATCGTAGAAATCATTCGAATCGAACGATTCAAAGGATTTAATCGATCGATCAAACGATTTTCAAAAAAAACCTTTTACTTCTAAAAACTTAGCCAAATGTTGGCTATAGGTTCTAGGAGGTCCCCATAGGCTAACATAGCAATTTGGCAGGTTTAAGGTGGTGAAGTGTCGAAGTTGAAGTTTTTTAAAGAGACAGAACTTCGATTTTCCAATGGTCGAATATTCAAAGTTTTTCCAATTCGAATCGAAGTTGAATTTGGCCTATTCGATGGTCGAAGTACCCAAAAATTACTTAGAAATTCAAAGTTTTTGAATTCGAAAATTCACTTTGAATTCACTTCGAACCCTTAGTAAATGTGCCCCCCAGTGTTAGACTTTAAAATACTATCACAGTTCTTACTTGAAGTTCATTGTTGTCCCTTCTTCAACAGCTTTATCAATGGGCTCAATAGAAAATATACCATTTGGATCATCATTAGCTTTAATAATAACTGTTGCATTTCCATTTCCACTCACAACTGTGTCACCTAAAAAGAAAATTACAAGCATGCTATGGCTTACTCCATGGAGCACAACAAACCAAAATCAGTTGTTCTCTATATTCAAATTAAACTCAAAAAATGGTAAATTTCATTCATATAAATTAGGTAGTAATAGCTGGTTATTAACAGGGTATATGTATTGTAAAAATACTTCCTGTAGGAAAAATTTGAAGGGACTTAAGTTATTATAATATACGGTTCATAGCCTATTGCAACCCCCCCCCAAAAAAACCCATAATTTAATATGTTTTGCAATTTTTATAACCTGTTGTATTGAGAAGCAATATATAAAAGGGCTCATCTGTTTCTGGGATATCATCTTCATTGGTATTAATTGTTATATTGAGCACTCTTTGTCCAACATCAAACACCAGAATATTTCCATAGCTGTAAATAAAGTCTTCATCTTCCGCTCTGGCAACTCCATTGATGGTAGTGTACATGACAGAGGAGACAAAATCTGCTGAGCCATTTCTTACAACAGTGAGGTTTGCACTTTGCCCTTCTTCTACCCAAATCACAACAGGTTCTAAACAGAAAAGAGGTTGACATTTCAGTTACAAAGCACATACTCGCATTCCTACATTTGCACAATTTAAACAGACGTATCTCAAAGATAGAGATGTCGCGAACTGTTCGCCGGCGAACTTGTTCGCGCGAACATCGGGTGTTCGCGCTCGCCGGAAGTTCGCGAACGTCGCGCGACGTTCGCCATTTTGGGTTCGCCATTGTTGGCGCTTTTTTTGCCCTCTCACCCCAGACCAGCAGGTACATGGCAGCCAATCAGGAAGCTCTCCCCTGGACCACTCCCCTTCCCTATAAAAACCGAAGCCCTGCAGCGTTTTTTCACTCTGCCTGTGTGTGCTGAAGAGATAGTGTAGGGAGAGAGCTGCCTGCCTGTTAGTGATTTCAGGGACAGTTGAAAGTTTGCTGGCTAGTAATCGTTTTGATACTGCTCTGTTATTGGAGGGACAGAAGTCTGCAGGGGTTTGAGGGACATTTAAGCTTAGGTAGCTTTGCTGGCTAGTAATCTACCTTCTACTGCAGTGCTCTGTATGTAGCTGCAGTGGGCAGCTGTCCTGCTTCTGATCTCATCTGCTGACTGCTGCAATAACAGTAGTCCTTGTAAGGACTGCTTTTATTTATTTTTTTGTTGTTTTACTACTACTACTACTACTACTACTATAAGAGCCCAGTGCTATTAGTCTAGCAGTGTTGGGGAGTGGGACTGGTGTGCTAATCTGCTGCTCCTAGTAGTTCAGCAGCACCAACTTTAATTTTTTTTTTTTAATATTCATTTTTTTTTATTTTACTTTTTTTTATTTTACTACCGCTGTAGTAGTGTATAAGTTGACCTTTTAGGCATTATTTGCCCTGTAGGCATTATTTGCACAGTGTTTTCTTCAACCCGCCATCTAGCTGTGTGACCTTGTTCACATTCTGTCTAAATATCCATAATATTACCGTCTCCAGAAAAAACACCGGAGTGACTTTTTTCAAGCAGCCATAATATATTTTACGTAATCCGTATCCACCGCTGTAGTAGTGTATACGTTGACCTTGTAGGCATTATTTGCACAGTGTTTTCTTCAACCCGCCACCTAGCTGTGTGACCTTGTTCACATTCTGTCTAAATATCCATAATATTACCGTCTCCAGAAAAAACACCGGAGTGACTTTTTTCAAGCAGCCATAATATATTTTACGTAATCCGTATCCACCGCTGTAGTAGTGTATACGTTGACCTTGTAGGCATTATTTGCACAGTGTTTTCTTCAACCCGCCATCTAGCTGTGTGACCTTGTTCACATTCTGTCTAAATATCCATAATATTACCGTCTCCAGAAAAAACACCGGAGTGACTTTTTTCAAGCAGCCATAATATATTTTACGTAATCCGTATCCACCGCTGTAGTAGTGTATACGTTGACCTTGTAGGCATTATTTGCACAGTGTTTTCTTCAACCCGCCATCTAGCTGTGTGACCTTGTTCACATTCTGTCTAAATATCCATAATATTACCGTCTCCAGAAAAAACACCGGAGTCACTTTTTTCAAGCAGCATTCATATATTTTACGTAATCCGTATCCACCGCTGTAGTAGTGTATACGTTGACCTTGTAGGCATTATTTGCACACTGTTTTCTTCAACCCGCCATCGAGCTGTGTGAGCTTGTTCACATTTTGTCTAAATATTGATAATATTATCGTCTCTAGAAAAACCACTTGAGTTACTTTTTTTCAAGCAGCATTCATATATTTTACGTAATCCGTATCCACCGCTGTAGTAGTGTATACGTTGACCTTGTAGGCATTATTTGCACACTGTTTTCTTCAACCCGCCATCGAGCTGTGTGACCTTGTTCCCATTCTGTCTAAATATCCATAATATTACCGTCTCCAGAAAAAACACCGGAGTCACTTTTTTCAAGCAGCATTCATATATTTTACGTAATCCGTATCCACCGCTGTAGTAGTGTATACGTTGGCCTTGTAGGCATTATTTGCACACTGTTTTCTTCAACCCGCCATCGAGCTGTGTGACCTTGTTCCCATTCTGTCTAAATATCCATAATATTACCGTCTCCAGAAAAAACACCGGAGTCACTTTTTTCAAGCAGCATTCATATATTTTACGTAATCCGTATCCACCGCTGTAGTAGTGTATACGTTGACCTTGTAGGCATTATTTGCACACTGTTTTCTTCAACCCGCCATCGAGCTGTGTGAGCTTGTTCACATTTTGTCTAAATATTGATAATATTATCGTCTCTAGAAAAACCACTTGAGTTACTTTTTTTCAAGCAGCATTCATATATTTTACGTAATCCGTATCCACCGCTGTAGTAGTGTATACGTTGACCTTGTAGGCATTATTTGCACACTGTTTTCTTCAACCCGCCATCGAGCTGTGTGACCTTGTTCACATTTTGTCTAAATATTGATAATATTATCGTCTCTAGAAAAACCACTTGAGTTACTTTTTTTCAAGCAGCATTCATATATTTTACGTAATCCGTATCCACCGCTGTAGTAGTGTATACGTTGACTTTGTAGGCATTATTTGCACAGTGTTTTCTTCAACCCGCCATCTAGCTGTGTGTATTATCGTTTCCAGAAAAACCAACTGAGTTTTTGTTGTTGTTGTTGTTTTTTTAAAAATAATGCCAGGCAAAGGCAGGCCGCCACGCAGAGGCCGTGCTAGGGGCCGTGCTGCTATGCAATCCTGTGGCCCTAGCAAATTGCCCAGTTTTAAAAAGCCAATGACCCTGAACTCCCAAAATGCTGAAGAGGTAGTTGACTGGCTTACACAGCACACCCCATCCTCTACCGTTTCTAACTTTACCACAACATCCTCCTCATCCTCCACTGCTATGGCCACCCCACGTAACACTTCCTCCACCACCGGTGCCCCTTCTTCACTGGGGTCAGAGGAGTTATTTTCCAATGAGTTTCTTGAACTGAGTAATGCGCAACCATTATTGCCAGAAGAAGATGAAGGAGATGAGGACCTTACACCAGATTTAATTCTGGCAGAGAACACGATAGAGATGGACATAATGAGTGATGAGGAGGAGGTCCCCGCTGCTGCTTCCTTCTGTGATGTGTCAGAAGAAATTGATGCATCTGAGGAGAATGATGATGAGGAGATTGATGTTTTGTGGGTGCCTAGTAGAAGAGAGCAAGAGGAGGGTAGTTCAGATGGAGAGACGGAGAGTCAGAGAGGCAGTAGGAGAATAAGACTTAGAAGAAGCAGGGAGGACAGCCCGCAGGGATCAGCAGGGCAACAACATGTATCGGCACCTGTGTTCAGCCGGCCAACGCACCCGCCATTGCCGCCAATACCGCCAACTCCGCCAACTTCTACTGTTACCGCCAGATCGCACACTTCCAAAAAGTCAGCAGTGTGGGATTTTTTTAATGTGTGTGCCTCTGACAAAAGCATTGTAATTTGCAATGAGTGCAGTCAGAAACTGAGCCTTGGTAAGCCCAACAGCCACATAGGTACAACTTCTATGCGAAGGCACATGAGCGGCAAGCACAAAGCACTTTGGGAGCAACACCTCAAAGGCAACAGGCAAACTAAAAGCCACACTCCTTCTGGTCCAGCATCTTACTGCTCTACCTCTGCTCTCCTTGACCCGTCTGAACCACCCTCCACTCCGCCTTCCACCTTGACCACCTGTTCCCATTCCCAGTCATCTGCCACCAGCCAAGTTTCTGTGAAGGCCATGTTTGAGCGTAAGAAGCCAATGTCTGACTGTCACCCCCTTGCCCGGCGTCTGACAGCTGGCTTGTCTGCACTCTTAGCCCGCCAGCTTTTACCATACCAGCTGGTGGACTCTGAGGCCTTCCGCAAATTTGTAGCAATTGGGACACCGCAGTGGAAGGTACCCAGCCGCAATTTTTTTTCTAAAAAGGGAATACCACACCTGTACCAACATGTGCAGAGCCAAGTTACCGCATCTCTGTCACTTAGTGTTGGGCCAAAGGTCCATATGACTACTGACGCATGGTCCTCCAAGCATGGTCAGGGCAGGTATGTCACCTACACTGCCCACTGGGTGAACTTGGTAATGGCTGGGAAGCAGGGAATGGGTAGCTCAACAACAACAGTGGAGTTGGTGTCACCGCCACGGATTGCACGCGGTTCTGCCACCACCTCTACTCCTCCATCGCTCTCTACCTCGTCTTCTTCTTCTTCTTACTCTGCTGCTGGGTCCTCCTTCTCCTCCTCCACACCTGTGCACCCCCAGCTCCCCCTAGGCTATTCGACGTGCCAGGTACGCCGTTGTCACGCTGTCTTGGGGATGACGTGCCTGGAAAGCAAAAACCATACCGGATCTGTACTCCTGTCATCTCTGCAGTCACAGGCCGATCGGTGGCTGACCCCACACCAACTGCAGATCGGAAAAGTGGTGTGTGACAATGGAAGCAATCTGTTGGCAGCGTTGAGACTAGGCAATTTAACACATGTGCCCTGCATGGCACATGTGTTAAATTTAATAGTCCAACGTTTTGTCTCCAAGTACCCAGGATTCCAGGACGTTCTCACCCAGTCCAGAAAGGTGTCGGCCCATTTCAGACGTTCCTACACAGCCATGGCACGCCTTGCTGACATTCAGCAGCGCTACAACATGCCAGTCAGGCGTTTGATTTCTGACAGCCAGACTCGCTGGAATTCAACGCTCCTTATGTTGGAACGTCTGCTGCAACAACAAAGGGCCGTCAACGAGTACCTTTTTGAACTGGGTGGTAGGACTGGATCTGCACAGCTGGGGATTTTTTTCCCCCGTTACTGGGTGCTTATGCGCGATGCCTGCAGGCTCATGCGACCTTTTGAAGAGGTGACAAATATGGTCAGTCGCACCGAAGGCACCATCAGCGACCTAATACCCTTCGCTTTCTTCCTGGAGCGTGCCGTGCGACGAGTGACAGATGAGGCTGTAGACCAGCGTGACGAGGAGCTGGAAGCGCACGATTTCTGGTCGGAATCACCAGAACGAACCCAGGCACCTGCTGCAACGCAGGGAGAGGTGCCAGAAGTGGAGTCAGAGGAGGAAGGTGGCTTTGTGGAGGAGGAGGAGGAGGACCAACAGGAGCAGGCTTCCCAGGGGGCTAGTGGTGACCTTTTGGGGACCCCTGGTCTTGTACGTGGCTGGGGGGAGGAGACCGTGGATGATGCAGTCCTTGATAATGAGGAAGCGGAGATGGATAGCTCTGCATCCAACCTTGTGAGAATGGGGTCTTTCATGCTGTCATGCCTGTTGAAGGACCCCCGTATCAAGAGGCTTAAGGAGAAGGACCTGTACTGGGTCGCAACGCTACTAGACCCTCGGTACAAGCATAAAGTGTCAGAAATGTTACCAACATACCACAAGTCCGAAAAGATGCGGCATTTACAAACCAGCCTGCAAAACATGTTGTACAATGCTTTTAAGGGTGATGTCACTTCAGGAACTCATCAACATTCCAGGGGCAGAGGTGCCAGTAATCCTGCCACGAGCACACCTGCAAGGACAAAGCCCTTTGGCCAGTCTGTAACGTCAGACATGCAAATGTTTTTCTGTCCAAGGCAGCGCCACAACCCTTCTGGATCCACCCTCAAAGAACGCCTCGACCGGCAGGTAGCGGACTACCTGGCATTAACTGCAGATATCGACACTCTGAGGAGCGATGAACCCCTGGACTACTGGGTGCGCAGGCTTGATCTGTGGCCAGAGCTGTCACAATTTGCCATGAACCTCTTGTCTTGCCCAGCCTCAAGTGTGCTCTCAGAAAGGACCTTCAGTGCAGCAGGAGGGATTGTAACTGAGAAGAGAACTCGCCTAGGTCACAAAAGTGTCGATTACCTGACCTTTATTAAAATGAATGAGGGGTGGATCTCGGAGGGTTACTGCACGCCGGAAGACTTGTTCTGACTTCTATGCAGCTGTCCTTCTCTTCAAGCCTCATGACTCCACACACAGCTGTCCTTTAGCGTCCTCCTCCTCCCTCCGCCACCGTTACAAACTAGGGTGCAAACCCTACTGGTTTAATTTTTTCTGGCCTCTGTGCTTCAGTGGCTGCAACCAAAAAAACTGGGCAAACAATGTCTACAAGGTCAACGTATGGCAAAAAATGACTATTTTCAGCATTTATATGGCATATTTTTTCTGGCAACTGTGCTTCAGTGGCTGCATCCAAAAAAATGCATATTTTCTGCATTTATATGGCATAATTTTTCTGGCCTCTGTGCTTCAGTGGCTGCAACCAAAAAAATGCATATTTTCTGCATTTATATGGCATAATTTTTCTGGCCTCTGTGCTTCAGTGGCTGCAACCAAAAAAATTTATATTTTCAGCATTTATATGGCATAATTTTTCTGGCAACTGTGCTTCAGTGGCTGCGACCAAAAAAATGACTATTTTCAGCATTTATATGGCATATTTTTTCTGGCCTCTGTGCTTCAGTGGCTGCGGCCAAAAAAACTGGGCAAACAATGCCTACAAGGTCAACGACGTTGACCTTGTAGGCATTGTTTGCCCAGTTTTTTTGGCCGCAGCCACTGAAGCACAGAGGCCAGAAAAAATATGCCATATAAATGCTGAAAATAGTCATTTTTTGCCATACGTTGACTCAACGTATATGGCAAAAAATGACTATTTTCAGCATTTATATGGCATATTTTTTCTGGCAACTGTGCTTCAGTGGCTGCGACCAAAAAAATGCATATTTTCTGCATTTATATGGCATAATTTTTCTGGCCTCTGTGCTTCAGTGGCTGCAACCAAAAAAATTTATATTTTCAGCATTTATATGGCATAATTTTTCTGTCAACTGTGCTTCAGTGGCTGCGACCAAAAAAATGCATGTTTTCTGCATTTATATGGCATAATTTTTCTGGCCTCTGTGCTTCAGTGGCTGCAACCAAAAAAGTTTATATTTTCAGCATTTATATGGCATAATTTTTCTGTCAACTGTGCTTCAGTGGCTGCGACCAAAAAAATGCATATTTTCTGCATTTATATGGCATAATTTTTCTGGCCTCTGTGCTTCAGTGGCTGCAACCAAAAAAATTTATATTTTCAGCATTTATATGGCATAATTTTTCTGGCAACTGTGCTTCAGTGGCTGCGTCCAAAAAAACTGGGCAAACAATGTCTACAAGGTCAACGTATGGCGAAAAATGACTATTTTCAGCATTTATATGGCATATTTTTTCTGGCAACTGTGCTTCAGTGGCTGCGTCCAAAAAAACTGGGCAAACAATGCCTACAAGGTCAACGTATGGCAGTTGTTTAAAGAGAACAGCAGATTACTAGCCAGCAAAGCTACCTAAGCTAAAATGTCCCTCAAATCCCTGCAGACTTCTGTCCCTCCAATACAGAGCAGTATCAAGCAGATTACTAGCCAGCAAACTTACTATCATCTGTCCCTGAAATCACTAACAGCTCTCCCCCTACACTATCTCTTCCAAGCACACACAGGCAGATTTTTCAGATACATTTTTGCCCTTGATCCCCCTCTGGCATGCCACTGTCCAGGTCGTTGCACCCTTTAAACAACTTTAAAATCATTTTTCTGGCCAGAAATGTCTTTTCTAGATGTTAAAGTTCGCCTTCCCATTGAAGTCTATGGGGTTCGCGAACCGTTCGCGAACCGCTCGCGTTTTTGCGCAAGTTCGCGAATATGTTCGCGAACTTTTTTTCCGACGTTCGCTACATCCCTACTCAAAGATTTATAAATACCCACATTTAGTCAAATAATGCAGTTCCCCAATCCCAAGTGCCTCTTTATAAATCCAAAACGAATAAAACCAGTATATCATAGTTGCACATAAATATAAGGTATGTGCTGAAGTACACTATAACCATATATAATGTAATTATGTTTTACATAGCTCTGACAGTGGTAATTGACAATACACATATTTTACTGAATTGACTATTTTATTTAAGCTCTGTGCATATATATATATATATATATATATATATATATATATATATATATATATATATATATATATATATAAATGTCCAGTTAGTACCCGCACTCTTTCCTTTACAATTTCGTGGGTGCAGCGGTCAAAATAAAAATATGTAGCCTTCAAGAAGGACCAGCACTCCACTTGTTCAGGTGATCAAAAAATCTTTTATTTCACATCAAGCGTGTATCCAACGTTGGGCCTTTATCAAGGATAAAGCACAACTTTCCTTTGTTTGTTATAGTTTATACAGGAGCAGTGACCAGCTCCATGTTGTAGCTCCCACCCTTCCCAGCTATAGTCAGGTGATCCCACTGGTGTCTAATAAAAGGGCAGCCAAGTATGGAGGTTTACTTTGGAAGCAGCTAGTAAGTTGCAGGTAAAACCTAGTCCCTTTGTAAAATGTATAATGAAGCAATAGAATTTTTAATGAATCAGATGAAAATTAAGCGTAGGACTGGCCAGATATGGGATGACTTTGACGTAGTTGGCCAGCTTAAATATATTGCAATATATGGACAAACAATCACTGTTTTGTTTAAAGGGTAAGGCATTTTTCAGTAGCAGTATGCACAAAATGTCGCTGTCTTAAATATATTGATAATGGGTTGAGTGCAGAGGACTCTTGTGTTTGACTATATGTATTTTGTGGTCACAGCCTCATTGCACCCCCGCCTAATGGTTTTAAAAAATAGTGGTGAGCACAACTTTCCTTTGTTTGTTTTATATATATATATATATATATATATATATATATATATATATATATATATATATATATATATATATATATATATATATAATGTTGATCAGGGCAGCACTCCACCTCCAAGGAATACTAAATAAGACCAGCAACACCGAGATTTCTTGTGATAGAAAAAGAAAAACATGTAAAGCACTTTTTAATACATTCTTTTTCTATCACAAGAAATCTCTGTGTTGCTGGTCTTATTTAGTATGTATATATATATATATATATATATATATATATACAGTATATATAGTGATTTCTTCAACGTATAAGCCCGATACTTGAGTGTTCCACTTGACATCTCAAGTTTGGGGCAGAAATGTTGAATAAATTAGATTATACTTAACCTATGAAACAATAAAATGGATTACCTTCAAAGAAAACAGCATCGTCATTTTTGATTATCTCTAACTTTGCAGTGATCATACTACCCAATCTGGCGCCACCAGCAGCATTAAGAAGGTTGAGTGTGAAGGATTCCTTGGCCTCTTGGATCTAAAGGGTATAATATATGCAGTGAGTGAACACACAGCTGTGAGACTGTAAATGTTTACTAAAAAATCTAAATGTGATATCCAGAAGATGCCTTCAACACTATTTAATCTATAAAGGAGAACTAAAGTTTAAAAAAGAATGGTATGGTAGAAATGCCGTACATTATGTTTTGGGCTTCTGTACCAGCCCAAGGCAACCACAGCCTGTTTCTCCAAAGATGCCCCCAGTAGCTCCCCATCTTCTTTGCTGCTGATTCACTGCACATGCTCTGTGCTGCTGTCACTTGCTGAGCTTAGGGACAGATTTACTATAGTATATACTGTATATATATATAAATGTCACAATACAAGGCTGTATCGTAATTAATTCAGATTCTCAATATATGGCACCAAAACCATCGCAATAGCATCAGACTTTAATAATCAGCCCTGTAGCATCAGCTCATATGACAGACAAACCTCATTTTCTGATTTGTGACGACTCCTAAGCTTAGCTTCTCAACAGCTGTCCAGAGCACACGGAGCACGTGTGTGTGTCACTGGATACAATTGGATATATAGAGTCTCTGGGACACAGCCTTTCCGTAATTCGGAGCTTTCTGGATAATGGGTTTCCGGATAACCGATCCCATACTTGTATTTCTATCCATATTTGTTTTAGTCTAATTTAATAAAGCTAAATAAACTCCAGCTCCCAGGGTTAAGAGAGGGAGCAATAAGAGTAACACTACATATATAGTAGTTTATACTCACACCTTTGTGTAGACGTGCATATACTGTATAGTATATAATATATATACTATTTGCAATATATCTCACAGCTGCACTATATGTTATGTTATGTTACAAAAACAAGTTAAGTATTCCAATGATTTATGAAACCTGGAATGATGACCTAGCTGTTTCTAAGGGTGACACAGCTCCTTATAACTTTGAACGTTGCAATGAGGTTATGGCCACAATGTATGTAGTGCTTCTCTTATTGCTTCTTCTCTGCTCTCCAGGAGCTGGAGTTCAATTTTAAAGCTTTTCAAACACAAATGTACATGTTCTTTTATAGAAAATATGGGCCCAGACGTAGATGAAAAAAAATGTCCATATACTACTATGTCCTGTGTGCTAAAGTGCTTTAAAATTTGTTCTATGCAATGGCCTTCAAATCTGTGTCCACATGAGCACATGGTTTAAAGGTAACATTTGCATTATCTGAATTACACAGTGGGTTTGGGATATTTATAAACATGGAAAAGGGATGGGGTATAACTCAGCCTCTGAATTAGAAACCCAGTTGAAATAAGGAAATTCTTCCATATCACAAGCATGTAAAAAAAGCCTAAAGAGTTGTTCCAATTTCCAGTAAGAAACAGACAAAATGATTGTTTCACTGATTTACAGCGATTGGACATCTGACTAGTTTAGTTACGGGGTATGTTATGGAATCATCCTTCCTCTCTCTGTGGTAAGTGTATATTTTTAAGACCTATTTATAAAAATTAAAATTTGTAAATTTCCCAGTTTCTTTTTCATTAGAAAGAAAATCGAAAAACACACAGAATTTAAAAGCGTGCTTATGTATTTAAAAACTCAGTCACTTATAAATGTGAAAAAACGTGACCACAACTCAGTCGCATTCTGGTTATCTGGAAAAACTCAACTTTAATAAAATTGCTTGAGTTTTTACATGAACTCACCAGCTAAATTCTTATATTCCAGTTGTTTACACTTAATACATTTCGAACATTTGAGTTTCAGAAACTTTGAATTTGTGAGATTTAGAGCAAAAAAATCCCTCTCTGTAAAAATGTGAATGTTAATAAATCAACCCCTTTGTGTACAGAATGTTAATCTTGGCAGATTATTTACCTCATCAGGCAGGGATGAGATGGTGATCATTTTGTATAACTCCTTATCCTGGAAGTAAAGTATTCCCTGAGTAGGATAGACATCATTAGTGGAATTTGGAATGATGGCCCAGTTTACATTTATGTTTCCAAAGGTTCCTTGCTTCCTTATAACTTGAAATGTTGCTGTAAAATGCAGAAAAAAAAGTACACAGATTAAAAGAGGTAAAGCACACTGATCCTATGTGGGAATTTGATCTATACAAAAAGTTTACAACATTGAGGGGCAGATTTACTAAGTTCGAGTGAATTTTCGAAGTACAAAAAGTTCAAATTTCAAAGTAATTTTTTGGATACTTCGAACATCGCATAGGATACTATTCGCTGGAATATTCTCTGGTGGGTCTGTACTCTTGGAAGGTCCCATGTTATTACGTTATGGAACTCCTTACCAATAAAGGATTAATGATCAGTTGGATTTAGAAAAGGACATTTAAATACATTAAGGGGCCGATTCATGAAGCTCGAGTGAAGGATTCGAAGTAAAAAAACTTCGAATTTCGAAGTGTTTTTTGGGCTACTTCGACCATCAAATGGGCTACTTCGACCTTCGACTACGACTACAACTACGAATCGAACGATTCGAACTAAAAATCGTTCGACTATTCGACCATTCGATAGTCGAAGTACTGCCTCTTTAAAAAAAACTTCGACCCCCTACTTCGGCAGCTAAAAGCTACCGAAGTCAATGTTAGCCTATGGGGAAGGTCCCCATAGGCTTGCCTAAGTTTTTTTGATCGAAGGATATTCCTTCGATCGTTGTATTAAAATCCTTAGAATCGTTCGATTCGAAGGATTTAATCGTTCGATCGAAGGAATAATCCTTCGATCGTTCGATCGCAGCATTTGCGCTAAATCCTTCGACTTCGATATTCGAAGTCGAAGTATTTTAGTTCCTAGTCGAATATCGAGGGTTAATTAACCCTCGATATTCGACTCTTGATGAATCGGCCCCTAAATAAAATTACCAGTGATTAGTGTGTAATTATGTGACTGCCAGACTTTTTACCAAGTAGAATCCACCCTAGAAAGCATCTGGTATAGAGACAGAAGGAAAATGTCAGATTTGACTAACAACAACTTCGGTGGATGTATAAATAAGATCAACATTGTCTAAACCTATGTAAACCTATCTCCCTAGCTTCTCTAGTAACAACAGCAACAAACAGACATAACGTACTCACTTTGGTTTTGTGAAGGACCCAAGTTGGTTTGTGAGGAAACTTTGGGCTATTTTGCAAAATGAAAGGATTGTGTATGGTTTCCCATTGGCAATTTACATTACTGCCAGTGTGAAAGCATTTTCTGGAGAGCAGATTTATCTTTGGCAACTAATCTCCACGTGTTCCTTAATATGTAATGTCTCCCTTAATATTTAATGAATAAAAAGCACAGCCATCAGTCCAAATCATTTCTATAAAACACTGATGTGCATGGTTATGGATCATCTTTATCAAATATTTGTAAAATATTTATTTTTTATTCACACGCTTCTCAAAACAGATGATTAACATTAAACAGTTACCATTGTAGATTTCATCTCCTTTGCTTTCATTTAGACTCATGACTATGCCATCCGAGGGGAATTCAATCACTCCATGGGGATCATCGTTTTTTAAAATAGTTATGTTCACTGTCTTGGCTTCTCCTAACGTGGTTGGAAATTCACCATGACTGCTTAGTACCACAGAAAACATCTCATCCAGCTAAAACAGAAACATTTAGAAAGAAATTAGTGAGCAAACACAAATAATTGCCATAGGAAGTGAGGAATCTCCTGCCCAGATATTACTGTGTAATAATTCATTACAGCTCTGGGACCTGTTAACCAGAATGCTTGGGACCTGGAGTTTTCCAGATAATGGGTATTTCTGTCATTTGGATATACATACTTTAAGCCTATTAAAAATGATTTAAACATTAATAAAACCCAGCAGGATTATTTTGCCTCCAATAAGGATTATTTAAATCTTAGTTACAATCCATTATAAACTACTGTTTTATTATTACAAGAAAAAAAAAAGCTTTTTACATTTTGAACCATTTGATTAAAATGGAGTCTATTGGAAATGGCCTTCCTTTAAATAGGAGCTTTCTGGAAAACAAGTGTCCAGATAATGGTTCCCATAGCTGTGTGTCATAACACACAGAATACAGAATGTTAACCAATTGCAAGTTTTGTTAGAATGTTGCTGTCCATGCCACACTAAGGGGGTTATTTACTAAACTTCAGTTGAGATAGTTTTTTTTTCAAAAACTTACATTTTACGAGATTTATTAAAAGATTTGGGAAAGAACTCATATGATTCGGGTTTTCTGTCAATTTTATCGAGTTTTTACCCAAACAGAAATTTTTTAATAATAAATAAGGTCAAAAGGGTATTAGAGTTGGTCATGTTTTTTTTTTTTTAAATGAGATAAATTCATATTTTAGTAAATAACCCTTCCAAAATTAATTATAATGTGAACGGACCATTAAATAAAAAATGAAGTCCAATTGCAAGTTGTCATAGAATATTGCTGTCTACCCGTGTGTAAATCTTATGCGTTTTTGAAAAGTGTGTATAATCTTTTACTTTCGGATGTAACACTCTCCATGTATCAACCAAACATAACTCTTCCATTTTTTGCTTTATACTTTTTATTCCCTTATAGGATATATGACTTTTCCCATTGGAAGAGTCCATTACTGGATTAAACATCAGATTAAGATCCCCTCCCATAATTACTAAGCCTTCTTTAAAATTATTTAACTCTTCTAAAAACTTATTTAAAAATTTCACCTGGGCTGTGTTGGGCGCATACACATTTGCTACAGTTATTTTAAATGCCCCTAGGTTCCCCTTTATCATAACATATCTACCTTCCTTATCTATTTTCTTCTCTTGTAGTTCAAACGGTAAATCTTTACATACCAAAAGTTAATTTTAAGGTGTACAGCCCCTTACATTTCTATAATTTTAAAGTCATTTAGCAATATATGTCTTAATATCATAACACCATGTATTTAATAGTAAAAAATAGCGATGAGTGAATTTTTTCGCCAGCCATGGATTCAAGGCAAAATTCTGCATTTCACCATCTGCAAATGTTTTTTCCAAACTGCAGCAAAAATTCGCCACGGGAATATTTGCCGCACTAAAAAAGATGCTGAGACAAAAATGTCACAGAGACAAAAAAGTCGCCATAAGAAAAAACACACATTGGCTATAATGCATTTGGACAAAAAAGTCATAGAGACAAAGGGGGTTATTTATCAAGGTCCGAATTTATCTCAGTATTGGCTGCTACAAACTCCGATCTAACCCGCTCGGGTTTTTAAAGCATATTTATTATTACATTTTCCCGAAACGTTGCTTTGCGGGAAAAGTTCTGATTTCCACGATTTTTTCGTGAATTTTCCCCGAAATATCCGAAAACATTGTGAAATTGCCCGAAACCCCCGACACAACCAAAATTCAATGGGACTGTTCCCATTGACTTTTATGAAACCTCGACAGGTTTGAGATGCCGTGTTTTTATAGTCGGGCTTTTTAGCCCTCTGGGTTTAATTTTTAAAAGTCAGATTTTATTAAAAAAAAATCACAAATTTTTCGGATTTCGGGGAATTTCAGGTATTCGGAGCTTAGTAAATAATGCCAAAAAAGTTGCCACAAGAAAAAACTCCCATTGACTTTATGCATTTGGAGTGAGAAAAATTGTTGTGCGCGTAAAAAATTTTAACAGTAAAAAAATTTGATGCGTATTGACTTCAATGCATTTCGCAAGTTTTTCACCATTTAGCAAATTTCTTCACTGATTCGCTCATGGCTATTAAAAAACATTTACACAGGGGGGATGGTATCAAGGCAGCTATCCCTGAGGGCAATATTATGTTTAGACAAGAGGTAATGAATGTAATCCAAAGCAACTAATACTTAAATAGTTTTCATTTACAGATTTATACTCAACAGTAGCAATGTATTCCCATTATTTTATACAGTTCTTGGCTACTGTACTACGTGCTACACTTTTAAATGCTATTCATGTTTTCCCTGTAGTCAGGGATAGTGATACCATTTCTCCATTCTCACATTATTTCTGCTCTGTAAGGCTTTACCCTTAACAACAAAGAGTGAGAAATAAATTTAGATTGAAATTCATATGCATCTCACATGTAGCACTAGAAGCTGATAACAAAAGGCTCGGGAGCCTCTTCCTTAGCTCCGTCTATAGCAAACTTGTCTAATTGGCAAATGATTGGTTCTTTATGCTAAAGAGGTGTCAAGGAATTTTCACACTGTTATCAATCCTGTGTGATGTGAATAGTGGTTCACAGCTTCTTAATAACCACTTAATCACGTATAACATCCTTTCTAGGAAGTTCCCGAGCAGACAACCTCTTTTAGAATTCTTTAACTGCAAGGTGTGGAGAACGTTAACTGCTGTGCAGAAAATTAGGAAAAAGAAGAGCCACTAAGGAGTGAAGAAGTGTAATACCTCTGGTATGTCGTCCATCCTTGTTAACAATGTAATTACTATCTCCTTTTCACCAGACTTAAACTCCAAGATCCCAGTGTTTCCATAGAATTCATTGCTGTCCTTTGGTTCTACAGTGTAGCGCAGAAACTGCTGAACAAGTATACCCTTCGATCGGGAAATTCTAAGTTCAACTGAATCTCCTTCCTGGAGAAAAAGAGAAAAAGCCACAATACAAACATAAATTATCATTAAATGATAACTGTCAGGCATTAACATAGGAAAAGTAACTGTTAGTATGTTACACATTGGCTAATTAATAATTTTAAGTAATTAAGTAATTATTCAATTGGCCTTAATTTTTTATATGTTGTTATAGTTTTTAAATTATTTCCCTTCTTCTTCTTCTGACTCAGCTTTCAAATGAGGTTCACTGAAACTATAAAAAACAAATGCTCTGTAAGGCTTTAAGGTTTACTTCGAATCGAAATTGAGGCCGTAGTATCCTATTGGATGATCGAAGTATCCAAATAAATTACTTCGAATTTTTTTACTTCTAAAATTCCCGCAAATTCACTACGACCCTTGATAAATCTGCTACTAACTGTAAGAGAGACTGGATCTGTGCTGGACAAAGATTGTTTATAATCAGAAAATATTCCAAATAAATCTGTGGATCTGTAAATCTGGTTAACCTTTTGTAGACTAAACAGTTATAGTACGTTTCTAAAAATTGGAAACAGTAACAGATTTGCTGTGAATGGCTCCAACTTGCACTAATGAGTATTCTCATAATCGCTATTATTATACTTACTTTTACGTAATAAGGTCCTCTGGAAGAAGGAGAATATTCAAACACCCCCCCTGGATCATCATTTTGTAAAATGGTCAATTCACAGCTGGTAAATCCTGACTTCAGAATGTGATTTTCCACACTGACCCTTGAAAGTATTTCAATTAGAAGTAATGAGATAGCGACAGGAATTTATTTGCGAACCAAGTGCAAAACAAATTAAGAACACAGCAGTATATTTCAGACCAATGATTGGCAGATGTTACCTTGAAATGTAATTATCATGATAAACAGTTCTAGGGGCCATCGGAGAGGTTATTCGACTAAGTTAGCTACACTTTATTTCCCTAATAGTGATGAGCGATTCTGTCCTGTTTCATTTTGCCAAAAAATAGCAAAACAGCATAAAACTGTGTAATGCATTGAAGTCAATGGGCATTTTATCGTGGCATAAGACAAAACCGACAATATTTTTGCAGAGTCTATGGCTGTTTTTCCGTGGTCAAAAAGTCATTCACTATTCCCTAACTAAAGAAAGTAATTTGAAGACCAGGGTATATTTAGGGGCAGATTTATCAAGGGTTGAAGTGAATTTGAGGGAATTTTCAAAGTAAAAAAATTCTAAATTCAAAGTAATTTTTTGGATACTTCGACCATCGAATAGGATACTACGACTTAGAATTTACTTAGATTCGAAGTAAAAATTGTTCGATCGTACGCTAAAATCGTTTATATCGTTCTATTTGAACGATTTAATCGTTTGATCGAACGATTTTACTTCAATCTGTGGAAAATCCTTTGACTTCGAAGTTGAAGTATTTTAATTCGATGGTCGGATTTCAAGGTATTTTTTACTTCGAAATTCGACCCTTGATAAATCTGCCCCTAAATGTTCTTTAATGCAACTCTGCACAAAACACAGCGGCCAATCATGACAACACATGACATGAATTTTTTATATTTTAAACATTTTAAACTTGTGTGCACAGTTTTTTAAAAACTGTGTGCTCAGGTCAGAATTGATACAAAATCAGTGTAAAAAACCCGGTGGGCCCCGGCTCTTGTGGGCCCCGCGGCCCAGGTCCGTACCCATATCTGCCTGTTAATTTCGCGACCCCCTTTATCGGAGGCAAAAATTTTAAATGCGGGCAAAAATTTTAAATGCGTTTAAACTCGGCACCACGCGCACGCGCAGGCACACGCCGGCGCAGAGACGCGGCGTACACGCCGGCGCGGCAGTGGGGCCAGAGGGGGGCCCTGGGGCAATAGCCCCGGTGGGCCCCGGGCCCCCCAGTCCGACCCTGTACAAAATGTTGTGTTTTGAAGTGCACACCTTGAAGGGAACATTTCCCTTGAGTAAAGACAATTCAGAAGAAATGTAAGCCATTATGTGTGCATGGTCTCTTGTCAAAGACCTTATATATTACAAATACAAAAAAAAAAATATATATATATATATATATAATTATATATATATATATATATATATATATATTTGATTTAATGTAGTTCAGAAGTGGCACTTTTGGTAACTGAAAGCAAGTTTTGTTTACTTAAGCATGCAACTGTCATCAATATTTATTAAAGGGAAAAAAACAAGCACAATGGATCCACTCGGTGAGTTTTCCATAAGACATATGATACGTCACCAAGCAGATGTTACTCTGCACACAACAGAATACAATCCATGCAACATGCTTTTATACAGGATGATGTAGTAGAAGATAATCTGCACTTGTGCAAGCTTTTGCAAGGCTAATACATGTTGCATTTAAATGTAGCAGTCCATTTATACAAATAACAAGCACAAGCAGGAGCGATTTCAGGCAATGGGTGTGAATTTTGGACAATTTGGCAACACAGCCTAGTCAAAAACATACTGATCATTAATTGGCTGCTGGTAAAACTGATCTAGCTTAAATTAAACTAAAAATAAGCTCCACTGAGAATGAAACTTATGAATCTGATAAAACATGAGCTGTAAATCAATGTGTAATATATCAATGGTATAAACAGTAATATTTGAGCATGGTAGCAGTGACTTGGTTTTATGCATAACTATTCTTGCAAACACAGGTTTTAGTTATGGTTTGCAGCCAATGATATACAGCTGTGATTATTCTCACAGCTTTGAACCAATGAAATGTAAATGTAGATTTGCTGCTATTCGTTAACTTTGCTCAAGCTACTGCATTATCCCTTCCTATTTTTTTTTTCACAGCTAACAAGTAAAATACATGACACGATTCAGTTATATAGAAACCCTTGTAACGGAGTACATACAGTATACTGTACAAGCTGAGTGACTGAGATAATGTGCATATTCATATACAGACAGGTAGCAAGAAGAAGGTAGTACTATAATGAAATAGTTCAATATGGATACTCAAAGAAAAATAAAATCACTCATCACAATCATTTTTTTTCCACTTACTCAAAGTATACCACAGACTTTTCCGTTTCTACCCTGGCAAACAGAAAAGGTTGATGAAAGCAAAGCTTGCCAAAACTTCAATAAAACAGAATAAAAGAAAAAGAGACACTTTTATTTATGAAGTACACATAATAATGTTAACTTTATGGGAGCTCTGTTTGTTGGGTGCTGCCCTGTTGACAAATGCTGGAAAGCAAATTGTCAGCTTTTCCTTAGAACAGATGACCCCAAGACCAAACAGCTTGTCAAGGCCCATTGAAATCTTCTCTTTACTTCTCTCTTCCTGCAGAATGGCTGCCAAGCTCTGTGAATCTTCCCAAACTGCTGAAGCTGAACAAATCCCCTCCAGCTGCAGATGAAATATACTGTATCTGGACTTTACTTCTAAATGCGTCTTTAAGGGCCAGATTTATCAAGGGTTGAAGTGAATTAGAGGGAATTTTCTAAATAAAAAAATGTGAAATTCCAAGCAATTTTTTGGATACTTTAACCATCGAATAGGATACTATGACTTCAACTTCGAATCAAAGTAAAATAGTTCAAATATTCGACCATTCGATAATCGAAGTACTGTCTCTTTAAAAAAACTTCAAATTCTATAGTTCGCCAAATGAAACCTGCCGAAGTGCTATGTTAGCCTATGGGGACCTTCTAGAGCAGTTTTCTAAGTTGAGAAGAAAAAATCGTTAGATCGATGGATGAAATACTTTGAATCGTTTGATTCAAAGGATTTCATCGTTCTATCGAACGGTTTTACTTCGACCGCAAATGGCCGAATTCGATGAAAAAAAACAATTCAATTCGATGGTCGAATTTCGAAGTATTTTCAACTTCGAAATTCGACACTTTATAAATCTGCCCCCAAAAGTATAAATGTTTTTATTACTCCTATATAAACATCAACCTATTGTCTAGAGCAGCACAGTGTGTAACCATAAAATAAATAGAATTTATTTGTAGATAATTAGGATTATTTTGCCACAAAACTCAGATCCTCATTAAGTTACCAAAACAAGTGTAATATACACGGAGGGGCACATTTACTAAGCTCGAGTGAAGGAATAGAATAAAAAAAACTTCGAATTTCGAAGTGTTTTTTTGGCTACTTCGACCTTCGACTACGACTTCGACTTCGAATTGAACGATTCGAACTAAAAATCGTTCTATTCGACCATTCAATAGTCGAAGAACTGTCTCTTTAAAAAAAAACTTCGACCCCCTACTTCGCCATCTAAAAACTACCGAGCAGCAAAGTTAGCCTATGGGGAAGGTCCCCATAGGCTTTGCAAGCTTTTTTTGATCGAAGGAATTTCGTTCGATGGATGGATTAAGATCCTTCGAATCGTTTGATTCGAAGGATTTAATCGTTCGATCAAACGATTATTCCTTCGATATTCGAAGTCGAAGGATTTAACTTCGACAGTCGAATATCGAGGGTTAATTAACCCTCGATATTTGACCCTAAGTAAATGTGCCCCAGAGTATTTACCTACAGCAACAAATCAGACTTTTGCTTTCATTTACTTGTGGGCTAATAACACACATTATAGGGGTGGTTCACCACTAAGTTAACTTTTATCACGTCAGAATGGCCTATTCTTAGCAGATTTTAAATTGCTCTTCATTTTTTATAGTTTTCTTAATACTGGAAAAATATTCACTGACCCTGGCAAACAAAAAGCTTTTGCTTTGTAAGGCAACAGTTTTATTATTTTGTTACTTTTTATGACCTATCTTTTAATACAGGCCCTGTCCTTTTCATATTAATGCTTTTCATTAACATAACTGCCTGGTTGTTAGGGTAAACTGGATCCTAGCAACCAGATAGCTGCTCAAATTCCAAATTGGAGAGCTGCTGCTGAATAAAACTCTAATAAATTGGTAACCGTGGACAAACATAAAATCCAGTCTTGTCTGTTTGTGGTGTATTATAATGGCTGCTGGTATGTCCTCACAGCACTGAGTGGGGGGGGGGTACCCATATTTATTTTAGATTAAGTTTATGCATAAAGAAAAGTGTTGTGTGGGAGTGTACAGTAGCTCTATCTGCAAAACAATATTCAATGCACATTAATATCCCATTCTTCCGAGTATGAAAAAATGCAAAAAAGTCAAAACCAAGGATGTGCTTGGGAGGAATAAGCCATACTGTTGACATTGCTGGAAACAAGTGCATAAGAAATGGAATTACCCACCAGTAGAACATGTCTTACTGTACCATCATGGGACCTGTTATCCAGAATGCTTGGATAACAGGTCCCATACTCGTTTTGCTTCAAATAAGGATTAATTATATCTTCATTGGATCAAGTACAATGTACTGTTTTATTATTACAGAGAAAAAGGAAATCATGGATAAAAGCTAGTTTATGGGAAATGGCCTTTCTGTAATTTGAAGCTTTCTGGGTAACGGGTTTCCAAATAAGGGATCCTATACCCGTAATAAAAACATTTAAGATGGATACCTAAATAGGCCTTTCTAAAAGAAAAAAACAGCACCGTAGCCAGGTGATATCTTGTTCACAAAAGCAGTTACTTTTAGGCTATTTGTTGAAAATATCCACAACCTGTTTCTCATTGTCACACCCCAAAGCAGGATACATTTGGAAAAACATGAAGTTCTAAAATATATCTTCCCAGTCTTTAGACCAGTAAGCAAAACACCACTCTTTTGTCAAATAAATAAAACCATTGTGGTGGGATATGTAAACAATAAGTGGCAGTTGCTACTTGCCCTTTTCTCAGGTTGCCAGAATGACTATTGTTTGTTACAGTGTGAGTATGACAATGCCTGACATGCCCATACATCATTCATGAGGTGCCCAGACTAGTCAACCTAAATGTCTGGAGGATTTTGCCCCTTTCACTGCAGTGACAGTCTATGACAAAAGACACTGCCTGAACTTTTAATCATAGAGGATGGAATGTTTTAGGAGGGATTGCAATTGTTTTACAGCGACCTTTTTTACATACTTCACAAATTGCTGGAAGAAAGGAACTTGCCCTGAAGCAAACAAAAGCCATGGGGGCTGAGTCAGTTTTGTTGCTTTAAAACTGACTTGCAAATCATAATTACAGCAATTTTTCCTTTGCCTTTTCATTACAACATTGCATGACTGACAGAAGCCAAACAAACAAATGTTGGTTGACTCAGGAGCCACGTGTTATCATATCTGATTCATTCATGTGACATGCACCACAGCTATTCATTGTTATTTGTAATATCTTTATTTCTATTTTGAGAAAATCAATAAAAAATGGTAACTATTAAAAAAGAAAAGTAGGATTCCTGAAGGCTCTGTATCGCATTTTGCCTATAAAAACATTACTACTATTCCTACCCAACATTACACAGCAAAAGGATTTATAACAGGAAAGACACTGTATAAGTTGGCATTAGTTGTGTTTTTATTAAGCTGCAAATGATTATATAATTTGTTAGCGTGAGTGAGTTTATACAAGGTCTCTGATGAAGTGCAGTGACAAGAAACGCGTCAGACCTCATGGCGCTGTGTTATTTGGTGTACCAAGATGTGTGAATAAAGGAAATCTGTTTTAAATGTTTAATTGAAAACAAGCGATTCTGTTCTAAAAGGGTCCTAGAGTGCGCCTTCCAACCAATATACTGCAAGCTGAGTTTATAATGCTGTAACTAACTAACTTTTCTTTTCCCATACAGGTATGGGATCCAGAATGCTCACGACCTGGGGTTTACCAGATAACAGATCTTTCCGTAATTTGGAACTCCATATCTTAAGTCTTCTAGAAAAATTGTGTAAACATTAATTAAACCCAAGAAGCTAATTTTACTTCCAATATTTGCTTCTAATATGGCTTTGTGCACCCAACACCCATATTGCGTGTATTTTCACAAGTAACTACTTCAACACAGAGTAATATATTATTTTGTTTATCATGTATCTTGTCTGCTAGAATATAAAATGTACAGTGGTGCCTCAGCAGGTGCCGCTCTGCAAGGGTAGTAGCTGTGCAAAGACTCATAAAGACCCAATATCATAAAGGAGCTTACACTCTAAATTAAAAGCCAAGGCCAGAACTACTAGCTTTTTTTCCTTGACAACAAAATTGTACTAAAGCAGGGTACAAATGTTGTACATTATGTTTTGAGCTTTTGTACCAGCCCAAGGCAACCACAGCAGTAAAGATCTGTGTCACAGGAACATTTTAGCTTTGCTGGACTATCTGCATAGAAATCAATCTTTTGGAACTGTTAACAGATACGTTTCAGGTACTTCTACATGCAAAAAAAAAGAGAATTAAGAATTACCTGTTCAAGGATATTATGACAGTTTCGTTAATTTCAGGTACATCATCCGGTTTTATAGTAATATTTATTGTAGTGTCACTTTGTCCATGTAAGAACTTCACAGAACCATTAAAGGGACTTAAATCGTTTAAGGTAACAGCATTAGTATTTAAACCGGTTGGTTTCAAGCTCCAAAAGACAACAGCCTCTCCTCTAGTACCATCACGATGCAATGCAATAGAAACCTGCCAAGAAATAGAACTGTGTGATGGATGCAATTCAAAAAACACCCAAATGATCAAGCACACTGTAAACTGTCATTCTTATTTAATTGATCCAAGATGATACGTAAACATATTAGTAAGTTGCTGTTTTCATGTATATCCTACATTTGTCTTTGCTAGATTCAGTCTACAACCCGTAAAGGGCATCAAAACCTTCAATTAAACTGGCCCGCTGCGTCCCCTAGGAGGTTGGCCAAAAAACATAATTACAGATGCAAAATAATTCAGCAGAGGAATGTTGCACACCAAGCACTTTGTTGGTCTTGTTACTGTTACATATGGGGATAACTGTGTCATTTTGGAAGTTATTATTACACTTTAATAAAACATCAAAAGGGAGGACTTAGAAGCTTTAAACGTTTTTTATAGCACCGTAAATATAATTTTAGTAACAAAGAACATGACCTCATACTGAGTGGGAAACTCACTGGAGGCTTATTTTGCATTTTAATATGGCTATTGGCCTGTAGAGGTTTATTGAGCAGTATTGCTTTAAGTATACAACCCTGATGTTGCTGGAAAATATTTTGCTGTAAAATGAGTAAAATGTGGGCAAGCAACAAGGTTTAGATCACCATCGCCTTTGGTCTTTTATTGTCTATACTATAAGCTTTTATTTTCAGTTTTGCTTATTTCGGTTGGGTTTACTCTGTTTCGTGTGATTATTTGTCGCTGTCGGATATATATTCGTTCCATGGTATTTATTAATGCCCTGGTGATAGTACAACATTTTAGACTTTTGCCTCAAGATAAATATACACTAGGAATCTTTTGCTTAGATTGCTGTGTAGTTTGATTTAAAAAAAAAACCATATAGCATCACATCAACTGTATTTTTATTTGAATTTGCATAAAAAAAGCAATTATATAATATATATATATATATATATATATATATATATATATATATATATATATATATATATATATATATATATATATATATATATATATATATATATATATATATGGACCCCAATAATCCATGCAGCAGGGGCACCTCTGTATGTCTTTGCCCTCTTTCAAGAAATGTTCTATGCTGCTAAGGCTGCACTGCACATTCCTCCTCTGTGTAAAAAATCTCTGCAAATATGTGTAAATATACTGCAGTGCCCTGCAAGGCACAGAGAGGGTTACCTTGGATGCTTTCTGTATATGTTTCCCAAAGCGTATTAGTGTACTGCAGATATCTATATCACTGATCAATTCATTATAAATATAAATAGTTAGCAATCAGTTTCATTCTTCTAAAATGACAGCCAGGCAAACTGATCCAAAATATGAAATTGGTAAAAGTTTCTTACCACTTCGGATGTGTTTTCAGGTTCAGACACAATAATTGACAGATTGCTGGCAAAGCCAATTTCTCCATTTGCGATGTCAGCAGTAACACTCAGAGAAACGTTCTGCAGTGTCCCTAGCCTGGGGCTCACTGGAGGCACGATGGGAAATGGGCTCAGAAGCTCACAGGTTTCCAGCTAAAAAGAATCAGAATTCTGGTAAGTGGTACATTATTTGAAAAATCAAAGGGACACACTCAGATTATGCAATGCTCTTTAATACTACGTACTAGAGCGTACATCACCAGGAATGGGTGAAAACTATAGCTATTTTAATCATAATGCACAAATTACAAAACTTGTTTCAAAAGATTATATTCATGGAATAAGAATTCTGAAACAATATAAATCCATACTTTTTCATATAAAAATGTGTCAGTTTGGAATGCAAGGAGCTATGACAATTTCAACCCAATCTCAGCAAAATACACAACCTGAATGAGGGCACAAATTGCTCAAGTGTTCTTCAACTGAATTGCTTGAGAACTGCTGAGCTAGTGTCCCCAGGATCAAAATTCTGTGGCTCCTATTCCTATTGATGCAGCCTGATGTGGCTCCATATGAAATAACAGTGTTCAACAAAGCCCTTGCGACCAGCTTCCTTATTCCCTAGGGTATCGGTTTGTCTGTACAGAGATTGTAATCTACACGTACAGTATGTACTGTGCTGAAAAATATGTTGCCGCTTTAAACTATTTTTAACCAGCAGAAAATAAGTTTGATAAAAAACTAGTGTTTTATATACAGTAGCTTACTCGAAATATAACTAAACAACAGTGTAGTTCATATCTGTACATCTGCTACTCCCTGCATCTCCTAGAAGCTAAAAATCACAGGGAAATCTAAACTGTAGTTGAGTAAAAGTTAAAGGGGATGGTCACCTTTGAGTTTAGAACTTAATAAATTTGTCATTAGACAAATGCAATATTTATTTGTTATAACCTATAATTATTATTTATTAATCGTTAAAGCACGCAAAGGGTCAATTTGTGTTGAAGGTGTTTATGACCTATAAAGGTATGTTGTGCATAAAGTAAGGTTCTTGTTAATGTCCCTGAACCTCCTGAGGAGACGCTGCTGAGCATGAAACATGTTGAGGCAGAAGGGGCTTTGATTCTATATGGCTTTTACCATTAGATCTTTTGCAAGAGCATTTTGAAGATCTTTTCAATAAAGCTTTGCGTGTGTTGAAACACTTGGAGCGCTCCCCTGTTTTCTTAAATGTCAGAAGAATAATTTTAAAAAACTATCAAAAATAAATAATAATAACCAATTGAAAAGTTGCCTGGAACTGGCCATTCTTTAAAGAGACTACAGTTACACACAAGGCTTGGTCCAGACAGGCAAATAGTTTACCCAGTGTTTCCCTATTTGATATACATCAGTGCTGTCCAACTTGTTACATGTCATGGTCATGATTATGTCTCATAAAGCATATTTGAGGGGCATATATAAAAATAATGATGTTATATAATCAAGTCTGTGAAAACCTTAAGCAGACTGGGGGGGCATAAAAATCCTTTGGAAGGCCACATTCAGCCAGTTGGACAGCCAGGATATAGATTATAACTGGTTAGGAGTTAGCCACAGCAACATTGGCTTTAGGAACAGGGGACAAAAGAGAAGGTCAACCCCACCCCCCAAGCTATGTCATCATTTGACATCAGCAAGGATAAACTAATAAAAGTCATGATAACAGGTTGCACCACAAAACATAGTGGTGTACTCAGCATAGATGTAATACAAGTTCTGCACTGGTCATAGATGGACACTGAGGACTCAAGTGAGTATCATTAAGGAAACACTGCCTTCATAGTTCCCTAGACTGTGTCTCCTGTGACACACCACTACCTGGCATCACTATAGAAGTTAGCTCAATGATAATTTAAACATTCAATAAACCAAAACTAGTAGTGGTATAGTCGAAGCCAAGTTTTGTAGTAGTAGTAGTAGTAAGTAAAACTGCACAAGTTACTTCGTTTCGTTTGTTCTAACTACTTCTAAATGAGTTACTAACTCCCTTATGCGGCTTTGTTGAACCTTGCCAGTATTTTTCACACACACATTTAAAAACAATGAGAGACACATATCTGCCTCCCGATGCTGTGATATAAAGCAACACAAGGCTTAGCACAGCTTAGTAAACATGATGTTCTGGGTCTCCAATTCAGATTTTCAAGAATTTCTTTCTCAATGAAGCGTTTGAGAAATCAAATAATAAGCTTGGGGGAATGAACAGTGACTCTACTGTGCAAATCCCTTCCAAACATGCCATGTTCTTTTTTGTACCCCATGGACAAATATATTGGAAGTTTGTCCAATGCGCTTGTTCAAATGCTTGTAGTACAACAAAAGTCTGGGCTTTACTTGTTAACACTCTGGCTTAGTTTTTCTTTCTTTATGCTGATCTTTTGGCTTATTTGTCCAGGAAACAAGGTTTTGTGGAAAAAAAGGAGAAAAGTTTTTTTTAATATAAGCTGAAGGTCATCGTTTTGTTCAAAGCAAAAGTAAGGCCCTTCTGGGAAAACAGCCAGAGAGTCACCTACTACAAGACCCATCTCATGAACCCAGAAGAATGCCACTGTGTACTTATACAAACGTGAAGGTTTTTTTTCACAGACTGAATATATCTAGACATCGTGTGTAAAGAACCACATTGTTTCCAAGAATTTCATTTTGAGTTTGCACGTAGCTTGTGACTATACAGCATCAAAATCAATAAAAAAAATCAGAAATGAAGTAACAGCGGGTAGGAGAGTTCCTTCATATACTGGATGAATAAAACATCTCAAAGTCTCCATGACCTTTCAGTAAAAGATTTTACAGTGGACATTCATTTATAAATATTAGCAATTTACTTACTGTACAGGTATGGGATCCGTTATCTGAAAACCAGTTATCCAGAAAGCTCAGAATTACAGGAAGGCTAACTCCCAAAGGCTCTATTTTATCCAGATAATTCAAATTTTAAAAAGATTATTTTAATTTTTCTCTATAATAAAAAAACAGTACCTTGTACTTGATCTAAACTAAGATATAAATAGGCAAAATCAGCCTATTGGGTTCATTTAATTTTTAAATGTTTTTAGTAGACTTAAGGCATGGAGATCCAAATTATAGAAAGTTCTATTATCCAGAAACCCCCAGGTCACAAGCATTCTGGATAACAGAACCCATACCTGTATATAGCACCAGTGTAGGCACAGATATAATAGTTTAAACATCTACAAGTTGTACTGGGTATTACGTGGAAATACACTATTTGCAAGAAAACGACAATACCTGAATGAGGAAATTAGCCCCATTTTGAAGAAATGCATCATTGCGTATGGGTAAATTAACTGTCATTACAGACACTCTTTCTGCAAAAGTAACACTATTCTGTGATGAAGCGTTGAGAACTCCATTTTTTGCCCTCCAAGGATCCACGGGTCCAGCAGGGATATACAGGGCACTGTAAATCAGTTTTACAACTCCTCTGGTTCCACGTTCCCTGGCAAATTTTAAAGTCAAAAATCGTCCTTCATGACTGATTTCAATTTTCTGGTCTTCTATGGCATGAAATTGAAATAAACCATAGACATCATCGCTGTCTTGGATGAAAAATATAAGCTGCAATGGAAAGAAATAAATACGATGTTATAATACTTTAATTTTACGATTAACCTTTTTTTTATCTAATTCAGAAGAATACAAAATAGAAGTCCTCTTGCTTTGTTTGCCCTAGCTTTTCTTAATGACTTGCAATATCAGTATCAAACCAATATTAAATCCTATTTAATATTCTAGTATGTTATAGAATGGCTACATCTAAGCAACTTTTCAACTGGTCTTCATTATTTATTATTTACATTTTTTAAATAATTTGCCTTCTTCTTCTAACTCTCTCCAGATTTAAAAAAAATGCTATATTCAACTATAGCAGGCAACCTGTTCCCACTAAAAAGCAAATTCTGTATTGGTTGCTATAGGTTACTGCATCCTTTGTAAATAGTTTACTAAAGGGCGAAGTGACTAAAGCTGGCGAAAATTACTAACGGGCGCTGGTGTAACTTCGCTAGCAAAGGAGATAGACTCTAGCGGTACTTCGCACTCTAACGCCAGGCGAAGTTGCACTCTGGCGAACGAATGTAACTACGCTAATTCACTAAGAATGAGATTTGACTGAACGTTACCTCTTGCGCCAGACTTGCCTTCGCCAGCTCAGACCAGGCGAAGTGCAATAGAGTAGATAGGACTTGGTCAAAAAATTGTTGAAAAATGTTCTAAGTCCCAAAAAAAGCTGACGTCTTTTACTTTTTACAGGGTGATAGGCTGCAAAAGATCGCAATTTTTTGGGGGGGTACCCAGCATCCCCCCTACATTTCCTAACATATGGCACATAAACTATACACTGGGCTCATGTGTAGGGTAATATAACAACTAGTTTATTTCATTAAGGTTCCCTGGGCTTGTGTAGTGTAATGTATTTGCTGCAACATATACGTCCATTCAACTTTAACTTCCCGCCATGTGCAAATTAGGCAACGCTAGCGCTACTTCGCTCTGCTTGCCACAGTAACACTAGTGCAGCTAGCATTTGGCGCCCTGGACGCAACTTTGGATTTTAGTGAATTAGCGTTGTCCTGGCAACTCTACGCCTTTCGAAGTGTTGCGATGTCAGCAAAGCAGTCGCTGGCGCAATTTGGGAGGTAAGTAAATTTGCCCCTACATTGCAAAAACAAGCATTTTGTGCTGTAGTGCACTTAGGGGCCGATTCACTAACTTCGAGTGAAGGATTCAAAGTAAAAAAACTTTGAATTTCTAAGTGTTTTTTGGGCTACTTCGACCATCGAATGGGCTACTACGACCTTCAACTATGACTACGACTTCGAATCGTAGGTTCGTAATTCGAAGGTCCCCATAGGCTTTCCTAAGTTTTTTTTGATCGAAGGATATTCCTTCGATCGTTGGATTTAAATCCTTCGAAACGTTCGATTCGAAGGATTTTATCGTTCGATCGAAGGAATAATCCTTCGATCTTACTATTTGCACTAAAATCCTTCGACTTCGATATTCGTAGTCGAAGGATTTTAATTCCCAGTCGAATATCGAGGGTTAATTGACCCTCGATATTCGACCGTTTGTGAATCGGCCCCCTAGTAATTTATTCTTTGGAGTATGTAATACCTAACCATAACTTCCAGGCCTAATCATAATAAGAATATAAAATAGTTTAATGTAGTTGCAACCTTTTCCATACCTAATTCAAACATAAGAGCATCACTTTATTTATATTGCAGTATGTATGCCTATGCAAATGTACAAGTTTAACATAGCATTAAATTACCTCTGTTGGAAATCCCACTTCAGCACCACCCTGTACAGTATTAGCCAATAATCGTACACTATAAGCTTCTGCCTCTTCTGGAAAATCATCACTTATGATTGTTAGAGGAAGACTCGCTATCATTTGATCCTGAGTAAATTGAAGCATTCCTGAACTTGGAAATAGGTCTGCAGTCACAAGTGAGGGATCACTGCTATTTCTCTGTATAGTCCAGTTGACAAACACATTTCCGTAGGTCCCTCCATTTCTCACAATAGTAATTCCATCATACCTAATAATCAAGAAGAGGTGGTGGGGCAACAACTTAATTTATTTTATTATGATGAAATAAAGTTATTTTCCCCTATTAGTTAATGATTTTCATTATAACATTTGAAAAAAAAAAAACTATGTACCTTTTTATACAAATACAGAGAGAGCTGGTATAAATTGAATATGAATCACATACAAGTACATGAAATGATCAGCATACTGTGCAATGGGTGGACCAGCTGCTAAAATAACACAATATATATATATATATATATATATATATATATATATATATATATATATATATATTGTATATCTATACTATATATATTACAGCAATATTTTTATTTGGAGACGTTGAAGACAACCTGTTTTGTTTTGAAAAACACCTTCATTGAGGTTGAGACATCAGTCTCCAATTTCACTGAATTTGGAGTGCGGGTCCATAGATCTATGATATTAAAATGATTGCTTATCTTCTTCTTTATCTCGTTTATTGCATTCTCTCATGCTGAGTTTTGTGCTCGTTAGAGATACTTGCTTTGCTAAATTTTTGGTTAACTTCTAAGTGTTACCACCCAGAATGTATGCAGTATTGCCACTTCCATTTTTTTCAATAGAAATGAGGGCAAATCTGCCCATCTAACAAGCCAATGTGCTGATGTGCTGTCACACTAGCTGGGGAACAACATTTTAGTTAAAGAATAAGGATAATTTACAGAGGCAGTTTATTGCAAATAGATAAGCCAAAAAGTGCAAGCTAGAATGCTATATTTATTCTGTAGAATGCATTACCATACCTAAGTAAACAGCTCTAGAAGCTCTCTGTTTGTTTAGGATAGCAGCTGCCATATTAGTTTGGAGTGACATCACTTGCTGCCTGAGTCTCTCCCTGCTCACTGATAGCTCGGGGCTCAGATTACAGCAGGGAGGGGGAGAGAGGAGCAAACTGAACATGCTCAAACCAGTGCACTGGAGCTTTAAGCTGAAAGAAGGAAGTCTGATACAGAAGCCCATGTTTACACAATAGAAGGAAATAAATGCTGTGTTTCTTTTGACAGAGGAATCAGAGGAGCATTACTTTGAGGGTTTACTAGAGTATTTATATAGACCTTTCTGATAAAGCTTACTGAGTTTTAACCTTTCCTTCTCCTTTAATGAGTTACCTCCCATTATACTTGTGCAACACGCTTCAATAATGACCGTCTTTCTGGGTCTTAAAGAAAGCTTGCCAGACTCCACTTTGCAATATGTAGACAAAGTATTTAGGGACAAAGTCCCGTTATATTACTGAATTATACAGTAACAGCATACCTTTCCAATTGCTGTTGTATACAGTATCTCTAGCTTGAAAAAGGGCCAAATGAGGCCTGAAACGTTGCGGTAATGCCCTACACTTGAGCAATAAAGGCATTTTAATTTTTACAAGAATTGTGGTGCTGTTCATATCGAACCTCTACAGTATTTCCCCACACAAACATGTATGCTCTGCTTTTTTATTCTCTATTAGGTGGATGGCACATAATAAAGTTCCCCAAACTACCCTGCCACATCCAACAGAAAAAAAACTGGGAACAAGATATTGAGGAATTAATTTCCAGGAGGAAGTACAGGTATGGGACTTATCATCCAGAATGCTTGGGACCTGGGGTTTTCCAGATAAGGGATCTTTCTATAATTTGGATCTCTATACCATAGGTCTACTAAAAATAAATTATTATTAAATAATCCTCATTGGTGGCAAAACAATCCTGTTGACTTTAATTATATCTTAGTTGGGATCAAGATACTGTTCAGTTATACCCCCCTGCACAATGTAGGTCTCTATATAAATATATTAAATAAAACAGCACTTATTTAAAACCCTAACTACCCTTCATGTAATAAACCATTTTCATAATAATATTCTTTATTAGTAGCATGTGCCATTGGGTAATCCTAAATAGAAAATTGCCATTTAAAAAAAATAAAGACCGCCCCTTGGGATCCTAGAATTCAACGTGCACACAAACAAACCATACACGCTAGGTCACAAGGGCAATATTTACTTAAATATATATACCAGTTTGGTAAGATTCTTTAATATGCCACTTAATTTCATATAAACTGTTGATCAATTCATTTTGGGGGTATAGTTTTCTTTTAATACATGGAAAAGGCAAATCATTTTTAAAAAATAATTATTTGATTAAAATTGAGTCTATGGGAGACGGCCTTCCCGTAATTTGGAGCTTTCTTCATAATGAGTCTCCAGATAACGGATCCCCTACCTATAGCAATTTTTATTATGGTCACTGTTTATTAACACAAATTAATATATACATGCATTTTTGGTTTCATGTTGAGCATGGTTACATTTTGTCCCCTTAACCACTGCCCTTGCTATTAAGAAACACATTTCTTCTAGATCTTACCTTGATATTTGGTCTTCATCAATGATGACAGGCTGCGCATAAAGAGCACTATTGATTGATAAGACACCATGGGGTTTATCATTAGGTTCAATAGTTACAGTAACGACATCTGGAAACAATAACACAGCATCTCCTTGTAGTGTATCCACCACCAATAGGATCTGGAAGGATTCTGCAATTTCTGGGCTATTATCATCAAAGATCTGAAATCTTAGAAGAACTTCATATACTTTTGGAGGAAAGATAATGGTATTATTTGGCTGAAGATCTGCAAAATCCTTGCCAAGCGATGCACTAGCAGTGGTATTTTGTACCACAACTTTGTACTTAATAGACACATCACCATCATCAGAGCCAACTATGGTGTCAGTAAGATCCTTTCCTCGAATCACTGGAATAACAATGACATGTGGTGTTTCTGGCACCATATAAGATATCTGGCTGAAACGCACAGGACTATCATTTTTCCTGATCGTGATCTGCACTATGCTTTTTGATGAGTTGATCTCTGCGCCTCCAAATACACTTGTCAGTTTCAATGTAAAGTTTTCATCATTTTCCGGTATCTAGAAAAACATAACAGTGATAATTATCTCCTAAAACATTCATTCATTTAATTTACTTATTAAATATTTTAATAAGAAGTATGACATGATCTAAGAAATGAATCATAATAATATTTTTTAATAATATATAAAATTATAAACATTCACAGGACTATAACAAAGTGCAGACTCAATAAGCAGGACCCCTTTTAACTCAACAATGTTAACTCAAGCAAGTCATCTTGCTTTGGCTACAAAAAAAACCTGTGGTATCAAATAATGGTTCCTCCCAAATCTACCCTTAACTGGCTTTCAGGGTGCACTTAAAGGAATAGAATATAGAGCAAATTTGCATATCCCACAATTGACTATATGGCTCCTGGCCCCTCATCACTTGCTTTAGCTTCTTCTGGAGAAAGGGAAACTATTGCATACAGCATTGGTACAATTTCTGCCACTATGTTTTATTTTGCTGACCAATAGGTGCTTGGGGGTGGAGTTTCTGGATGCTTTGCTGGATGCTGTCTCAGCTTCTAATATAGAGGGTAGCATCGTAGGTAACATTTGCTGAATTCTACTTATTTAAGGTCTTCATGACATATCTTTATGGTTATTAATAGTAAACTAAACACATATTTATACCCATTGTCTACAGAAAAAAGGTAAGTTGCTTACCTGATCATCTAATACAGTCAAATTGTAAATCAGGAGGGAGGTGCCAGTAGAAAATGTAATATTTCCTTTACTTGGCATGAGATCTTCTTCAGGTGGATTTGGTCCTCCTTCTATCTACAAAGGAAAGGCACAAAACAAACGTATCTTACTGTATCCACAGTTGTCATGAAACATTAGCAAAACTTTCTCCTAACTTGGACTGGGCAAAAGTTCATTATTTGCACATAGGAGGACGAGGATCATAATTTTGGGCAAAACAAGTCAAGGATATTTTACTATCAAACAATAATTTTGGCTCTTGAAATAATAATAATATATATAAGTAATATTTCTCTACTAATCCAAAAACTAATTAGACGATTACTAGTGACCAAGTTTGTTCTAACCAAACTAAAAAGATTAGGGGGGAATTATTTGTACAGTATACAAAAAACCCCCTTTAAACTATTTATACTTAAGGGGCACATTTACTAGGGGTCGAATATCGAGGGTTAATTAACAGAATATCGAAGTCGAAGGATTTACCGCAATTCATTTGATCGAACTTTCAAAGGAAAAATCTATTTTAATCCATCGATCGAACGATTTTCCTTCCATCAGAAATTGCTAGGAAAGCCTAAGGGGACCTTCCCCATAGGCTAACATTGGTGCTTGGTAGGTTTTACATTGG
The DNA here is from genome assembly GCF_017654675.1 of Xenopus laevis. NCBI lineage: Eukaryota > Metazoa > Chordata > Amphibia > Anura > Pipidae > Xenopus > Xenopus laevis. The sequence goes on from NC_054371.1 coordinate 194,514,066, forward strand.
TGCTCGGTAGGTTTTAGGTGGCAAATTAGGTGGTCGAAGTTTTTTTTAAAGAGACAGTACTTAAACTATCGAATGGTTGAATAGTCGAACGGTTTTTAGTTTGAATCCTTCGATTCGAAGTCGTGGTTCAAGGTCGAAGTAGCCAATTCGATGGTCGAAGTAGCCAAAAAAATACTTCGAAATTCAAAGTATTTTTTATTCTAATCCTTCACTCGAGCTTAGAAAATGTGCCCCCAAATGTAGGCTTATACAGATATTCAAATTACTTATAAAATCTACAAATTTCTGCTAACTATATATGAATATCCACCTTTTATATAATTTATTTCAATTAAAATTTAAACCAAGTGAAAGGTGGCTTTTGTAATAGTGATTCTCACAAATGGATATTATTACAATGTGGGTAACATAAACCTCAACGAAAGTGTCTTGTGCAATAAATTAAAACAACCAAACATTACACCTTGCTGATTTTTCCTCTCTGTTAAACACTTCAATTGCAATTAATTCAAATTACATAGCTCGTTTAATAGTTCAAAACCATTTTCATGATAATATAGTTTTTAGTTGTATTGCCATTGGGTAACCCTAAGTATAAAATTGTCATTTTAGGTACTATGGGCCCCCTGGGATCTTACGATTCATGGTGCACACAAACAAACCATTCATGTTAAGTCACATTATGAGTCAATAAATGGACAATTATATTTAAATATATATTACAGATAGGTACTTTAATATGCCACTTACTATGATATAAATTATCTATTGCTTAGGTATTCATTTTGGGGTAAAGTTTTACTTTAATTTGGGGGTAAAGTTTTACTTTTAATGACAGTAAATGATCCCTTGGAGGTTTTTTTAAGGCAACCATTCCTTTGAAGGGATCTCAAGCTATGATTGGTGGTCAGAGCCTCTACAATAATAACTAATTACTGAAGCATTCATTTTTAAGCAAACTTTGCAGAAAAAAAAGCCTTGTAGATCACTGTTGGAAACTCACCTCAAAAGTCACAGTCACGGTTCCATACGTTCCTTTTTCCCTAATTAGTCTAAGAGGCACTGATAGGTTTTTATCCCGTGGCTCACTCACAGTGATGAAAGGAGTCTAGGAGAAAAAAAATAATACTGGTAAAAGATCAGACGGAGAGAGGAAGTGTAAAGAGCTATGGATCCAGAGAGATCCCACAGACAAAGCAGGGAGTCAAGCTGCCCACTGATTCTGTCATATTCCTTCACTATAGATTACACTCAAATGGCAAACAATATAATATCAGTTGTAATTATAATATACATGTTAAAGGCTAAATGTTTCATGTTTGTGTTGTACAGCGGTATTTAAAAAGTGATAGTTAACTTCAATACAGCCATGGTGCTGCTCTCTAGTCAGAAATCAAATTACTGCGAACTGGCGCCTGCTTATTCTCTAACAGTGTTCAGCTGGGAAAATATTCTTATCAGGTTTAATCATTTAAATCATTGTTTCCCAATATCCCATCAAAATATGATCAATGCTGAATCTGTCTTTTTATAAGCAGACTCCTTATTTATAACCATAAACATATATATAAATGTATTTTATATAACATAAAAAATATTAAGGGGCCGATTCACTAACTTCGAGTGAAGGATTCGAAGGTAAAAAACTTTGAATTTCGAAGTTTTTTTGGGCTACTTCGACCATCGAATGGGCTACTTCGACCTTCGACTAAGACTTCGAATTGAAGGATTCGTAGTAAAAATCGTTAGACTATTCGACCATTCGATAGTCGAAGTACTGTCTCTTTAAAAAAAACTTCGACCCCCTAGTTCACCATCTAAAAGCTACCGAAGTCAATGTTAGCCTATGGGGAAGGTCCCCATAGGCTTGGCTAACTTTTTTTGATCGAAGGATATTCCTTCGATCGTTGAATTAAAATCCTTCGAATCGTTCGATTCGAAGGATTTTATCGTTCGATCGAAGGAATTATCCTTTGATCATTCGATCGAACTATCTGCGCTAAATCCTTCGACTTCGATATTCGAAGTCGAAGGATTTTAATTCCTAGTCGAATATCGAGGGTTAATTAACCCTCGATATTCGACCCTTAGTGAATCGGCCCCAACTGTATCATACACTGAATTTTTAGTATATGCTTATAATATTTCATAATCTAATGTCTTTAATAAGTGAACGCCCTCCATACCATATTAAAAGATATGACTCCGAAGGCATTGTCATTTGACAATATCGTAACGCTTGCCACTTGCGCTGATCCAAGCTTTGTGTCCAATGAAGCATGCTGAGAATAAAGAATGAAGATTATATATGTAAGTGCGCAAGCAGTTTGGATTCATTGTTTCTATTGCCGATAGCTTATATTAGGAAACATGCTTCTTTGTTACCTGTAATATTAAGAGGAACTTAAAGGTTTCATCTTCCTCAGGGATATCATCATCACATACGGATATGTAGACAGTGCGGTTAGTTTCACTGTCAGGTATATAAGTAGCAGTAACACTTTCCACAAAGTCACCTGTATTTCCACCTTCCAGCTGGAATAAGAACCAATAATCTATTATTTGTATCAGATACAATGTTTTATTATCCCCACCCCAAAAAGGCAACTATGCATGAAAGGCAGATGATTTTCCAAAGAGGGTACTGTTGAGTTCCTTCGTATCAATATGAAACTGAGCATACTATTCTTCCTTTCATACTTCCCTATTATTTGTGCTGGACTTTGCCATACTGCGATGCCATGTCAAATGCTATCTTGTGCCTTCTTCAGAACCCCTTACAAGAATCAGAGATTTAATTCTATAGCTACCAAGCATCTCTTTCTGACCTGATAGTATTAAAGGATTATGCACAAATATGAAATATATAAAAAAAATCTGCTGTACGTTTCTTCTCTAAGGGGCACCTTTACTAAGCTCGAGTGAAGGATTCGAATGAAAAAAACTAACTTTCTAAGTTTTTTTTGGCTACTTCGACCATCGAATTGGCTACTTCGACCTTCGACTACGACTTTGAATCGAACGATTCAAACTAAAAATCGTTCGACTATTCGACCATTCGATAGTCGAAGTACTGTCTCTTTAAAAAAAACTTCGACTACCTACTTCGCCACTTAAAACCTACTGAGCACCAATGTTAGCATATGGGGAAGGTCCCCATAAGCTTTCTAAGCTTTTTTTGATCGAAGGAAAATCCTTCGATCGGTGGATTAAAATCCTTCGAATCGTTCGATTCGAAGGATTTAATCGTTTGATCGAAGGATTTTTCCTTCGATCGTTCCATCAAAGCATTTGCAGTAAATCCTTCGACTTCAATATTCGAAGTCGAAGGATTTTACTTTGAGGGTCGAATATCGAGGGTTAATTAACCGTCGATATTCGACCAATAGTAAATGTGCCCCTTAGTGTGCCTCAATCTAGTATTCCTTGGTAACAAATCAGTAATACCGTATATAATCGAGTATACTCGTCCAAGAATAGTCGCCGGCATCCAAGAATAGTCGCCGGCGTCCAAGAATAGTCTCCAAGAATATTCGCCGGCGTCCAAGAATGGTCGCCGGCATCCAAAAACGAGACGCCGGCACCTCCAATGGGAGCAGAAACCCTCAATTTTTTGATTGAAACTTACCAGAAGCTGCTGCATTTCTCACCCTAGGCTTATACTCCAGTTTTTGGAGGTAAAATTAGGTACCTCGGCTTATACTCGGGACGACTTATACTCGAGTATATACGGTAATACTTTCTAGTCAAGTATAATCAGAACAGCAATAATTGAATAGAAGGCAAATATCTGATGTTTGGAAGTTACAATTTACAGTCATCTCTACAGAAGGTCAGTTTCAGCTTTAATGTTAAAATAGCAATGTGTGGAAATAGCAGTGTCAGAGCAAGTGATAAACACATGTATAGAGTAGAGCCAGAGCCACTTACCTGGACAATTGCAGTGATGTTGGCAGGCACTCCCGTCCTTTCTATAACAAGACGTATGACTGTTGTACTTGTTTCATTTACAAAAAAAACTGTTTGACCAGCAAACTGAACTTGTGTTTCCGCTGATATAGCTGCGATAAAAAATCCTAACTCAAAAATAGCAAGAATAGAAACAGAGGGCATCCCTGTAAATATAAAGGTGATATCCTTAGACAGCTTGTTACAAAACAAGGGTATGAATTTATTAGGGACTTATTAGACTTATTATGGCTATACACTACACTGGCCAACTCTTTACATTATCCAGTCTATCACTGATAAGATGGATACTGTACAACTGATCACATTTGGCTAGCCACAATCTATTGTTCTATCAATTCATTCAGCACTTCCTTATTTGCTGATGCACTTTGCACCCACAAACAAGTTTTCAGTGAGTTCAAAACAATCTCAGAATAATGTGCCAAAACTGGTCACCACAACTGACATCCAAGTATTATTACTAGATGATTATTACAAGATTACATAGATCGGTATCCCAAAACCCAGAACAAACCCCCAAAGTCCTGGTTGCGGCTCAATCTTGCGCCTATAACAGCCACCTTTCGCTTCAGGAGGAGCCCTCCGCTACTTGGGTGCTGCCAGGTCTTAACATGAGAGGACCAGGAAGAAAGTTCTGGGCAGACAAGGGAACCGCACATAGTACAGGAACAGAGAACAAGAAGCAAGGCAGAGTAGATACCAAACGAGAGCAGGCAGTACAGATACAGGAGACGAAGAGTAGTCGGGTCACAGGCCAGGTCAAAAATCAAAAATCAAGGTACAAAGCAGGATCCGAAGGAACAGTCAAAGTACAGGCAAGGGTCAGGACAGGCGGCAGACGATTCAGGAACAGGGACAGGCAAGGTCAAACAACAACAGATCGCATCCAGGAGCAACCTAAATAGACCTATACTGGGCCATTAATTACAGCAGCTTAAGGGGTTTTATCGCCAGTCAAATGGCTTACACAAAGCATCTGTGGCAACAGGTAAAACAAGCCATGCTTACTAGTAATTACCAAGCATAGCCATAGGAGTGAAGCAGGGCATTAGCCATCCGCTCACATAGAGCACAGGTAATGCAGACAGCCCAGGAACATAAGGTCCCTGATTCAACTCCGGGCAGGTTATCACAATTGTACTGTGAGAAAGTAGCGTAATTCCTTTTAAGGCAAAGTTAGTATGGTTCCTCATGCATAATAAACATTATTGATAAACAAAATAATACAAGACACAATAAACATCAGAGTATAGTCTAATATCGAATATTATAGAGAAAAAAAGTGGAAGGCACATGTTTATGGGGTGTAGATTCACTAATTTTATCACAGTCCAGTTCTTGAAGACTTTTAACACTTGAAGACTTTTAAGAGCTAAAAATAAATACAGGTATGGGACCTGTTATCCAGATTGCTGGGGACCTGGGGTTTTCAAGGTAAATTATCTTTGTGTAATTTGGATCTTGATACCTTAAGTCTACTAGAAAATAATGTAAATATTAAATAAACCCAATAAGCTGGTTTTGCATCCAATAAGTTTTAATTATATCTTAGTTTGGATTAAGTACAAGGTACTGTGTTATTATTTCAGAGAAAAAGTAAATCATTTTCATATATATGGATTTTTTGGATAAAATGGAGTCTATGGGAGACGATCTTTCCATGATTCAGAGCTTGGGAAAAAGGGTTTCTGGATAACGGATCACATACCTGCACAAACTGCCATGACAAAACGCCTCTCACCCCAACCAGTTAATCACGCTGAGTCCTCTAGTTTCTAGTAATCTAGACTAAGACACGCAATGACATAATTCTAAAGAACAAACTGAAATGAAACATTAAGGGAGTCGAATGACTTTCGACTCAATGTAAAATATGTGTGGTGTTTGCAGAAATGTCAATGAAATTGAACTTTCCACACATTTCTTGCATCTGCTTGGGTCAGGTTAAGATCCATGTGTATTTTAATAGAATTAATGGAACTTGCTTTAATGGCAGGTAGCATGCAAAGGCAAATACGTGTCCCTGAATATCTACTACGGCACTGTGAACTGTTTGGCATGTAGCATGCTTAGCAAAATATCCATTAGTCACAGTGGATAGGAATGGCAGAATAAAGATACACACTGTATTCCAATCTCCAAATTCTTAAAGGAGAAGGAAAGGTAAAAACTAAGTAAGCCTTATCAGAAAGGTCCATCTAAATATACCAGTAATCCCCCAAAGTAGTGCTGCTCTGAGTCCCCTGTCAAAAGAAACACTGCATTTCTTCCCTTCTATTGTGTACACATGGGCTTCTGTATCAGACTTCCTGTTTTCATCTTAAACCTCATTGCCCTGGGCAAGAGCATGCTCAGTTTGCTCCTCTCCCCCCCACCCCTCCCTTCTCTACTGTAATCTGAGCCCAGAGCAGGGAGAGACTCAGGCAGGAAGTGATGTCACACCACATTAATACTGCAGCTCCTATCCTAAACAAACAGAGAGCTTCTAGAGCTTTTAACTCAGGTATGGTAAAACATTCTACAGAATAAATATAGCATTCTAGCTTGCACTATTGCAGCTAATCTATTGGCAATAAAATGCCTCCGTAGCTTTCCTTCTCCTTTAAAGAAATGTCCCACTTTCAGCCTTATTCAGTTTATGTTACCCCAAATCAGTTTGTAACCTCTATGAAAATATAAAACTTTAAAGCTTGCTTTCTTAAGTTGCAAAGGAATGCAGCTCCTTATGCATTATCTTAGATCTACATTGTACCAGAATAAGCAAAACACAATTTACATTAATATATCTTATTGATTAAAGAAATAAAGAAAGCATCAAAACACAAGCTAGAGAAAATGGTCAGTAGTAATTACATACAACGTTAGGCTCTTACTAATAATTCAGTTCCCATGCTGGTACTATATTTAAACCTTACGACCCTCTGCACCCTTGTACTAACAGCAAAACAATTAAATTAAACAACAAAGCATTTTGACATTATTTTCTATTTAAAGCATTACTTACATGTATGTACCATAGCAAAATTCTGTAGAGAAAATTGTAACAGTTACAGTACTTACTCAGAAGTGACTTGGAAGTTATCTAGCCTTGGTCTGCACATCATGTAATTAATACTCCGAACATGATCCTTAGTAGGCATGGCACAGAGTGTTTAGTTACAGGACCTCTATTGCTAAGACTAATGGATGTTTGAAGATTATGCAATTACTCTTCTGGAACAAGAGACGTTTCATAATAATATTATCTGTAATTAAATATGCCCTTATCCAGTAGTCCATATGCTCTGAATATATATGATTGCACAAGGCTTGATGGTTTAATAAAAATGATGCTCTCTGTTCAAAAAACTAATGAAAATACTTACATATTGTTTTATACATCCTTATAGAGCTGGCCATAGACGCAAAGATCCGATTGTACGAATCATCGTACGATCTGACTTCCCCATCTCCCGACCTGCCACTAACCATTCCGATCAAATAAAGTACAAAAGAATAGATCAGCCGATGTTCTGCCCCTGACAGCAATCGTACGAAAGTTATGTCCGACCAAAGCTAGTGACAGTCTCCCTCTGAAAATCATACGATCGGCAATACATACAGAGATATTACCCGCAGCCGACAGAAATCTTTTAACCTGTCCGATCGACCAAACGACCGATCTCCGCCGGATGACGGGACTCTCCACACACAGTCCGAAAATAGTATGAATCCTCAATTCGTACGCGTCTATGGCCAGCTTAAAGCCACAAAAGTTGGTGCACAATTCCAGCAGGAGTCAGGACAAACATCCCTTACAGCTATGCTTATGTGAACCTTCTGTGGGCCAATAAAAACGTTGTTCTTCCATTAAATGGGAAGTTCACCCAAAAAAACTTTTCTTTGTTATGTTTTTGCTGTTGTAACTTTGTATTGCTGTTTGTCTTACATTCAGACTTCCAGATTGCTACCATGCCCAAGTTAAGTTGAACCATAAAAAAGATGAAATTCCAAATATTCCCTGAAATTCAAAAATTTATAGTTATAGCAATTCCTATGAAAAAGGAAGGACCTATTGAAAAAAAGGGAAGAACAATTGCTACATCATACTGGAAGTAAAATGCTTCCTATTTAAAAGAAGGGATCTTTTATTCTCTTCTAAATACTCAGTAATGTACAGGATGATTTCAAAGGAATAAGAAACCCTAAACTAGAGATGAATATGACTGAGAATGCTGTATTTTATATACTGAACTTACTGCAGCAGCCTACGGGGCAAATTTATTAAAGGAGAAGGAAAGGTTCAAACTAAGTAAGCCTTATCAGAAAGGTCCATCTAAATATACCAGTAAACCCCCAAAGTAATGCTACTCTGAGTCCCCTGTCAAAAGAAACACAGCATTTCTTTCCTTCTATTGTGTACACATGGGCTTCTGTATCTGACTTCCTGCCTTCAGCTTAAACCTCATTGCCCTGGGCAAGAGCATGCTCAGTTTGCTCCTCTCCACCCCCACCCCTCCCTTCTCTACTGTAATCTGAGCCCAGAGCAGGGAGAGACTCAGGCAGGAAGTGATGTCACACCATGTCAATGACTTCAGCTCCTATCCTAAACAAACAGAGAGCTTCTAGAGCTTTTTACTCAGGTATGGTAAAACATTCTACAGAATAAATATAGCATTCTAGCTTGCACTATTGCAGCTAATCTATTGACTATAAAATACCTCAGTAGCTTTCCTTCTCCTTTAAAGGGAGAAGTGGTTAGCACTGGCGTAAATTTCCTAGCGAAAGAGAAAGACTGTAGCGCTACTTCGCACTCTAACGCCAGACGAATTTTCGCACTGGCGAATGGACGTAACTAAGCTAATTCACTAAGATGAGAATTTTCCTGAACGTTACCTCTTGTGCCAGACTTACCTTCGCCATAAAAAAAGATGACATTTTTTCTAAGTTTCAAAAAAACGCTAGCGTCTTTTACTTTTTACAGAGTGATAGGCTGAAAAAGATGGAAAAAGTTTTTTGGGGTACCCTCCTTCCCCCTTACATTTGATAACATATGGCACCTAAACTATACAGTGGGCACATGTGTAGGGCAATATAACAACTTTATATAATTTTTATTAAGGTTCCCTGGCCTTGTGTAGTGTAATGTATTTGCTGCAGCATATACGGCCATTGTACTGTAACTGCACGACTTATGCAAATTAGCCAATGCTAGCGTAACTTCGAACTGCTGATCGTATTTTCACTAGCCCAACTTCGCAAGCGTTCGGTACCCTGTGAGCAACTTCGGATCTTCGTGAATTAGCGTTGTCCAGATGAATTTATGCCTGGCGAAGTGTTGGGATGTGCGCTGGTAAATTTTAGCAGGTAAGTAAATTTGCCCCTACATATTCAGTATCTTTATAGCAGTAATGATCAAGGCCTTCAAAGTTGCCACAGGAGCTCACCATCTTTGTCAAATATTAGTTAAGTCTGAATACAGCTAAAAGACTGTAAGTTCTATAGGGCAGGAACAGTGGCATAGCTAGATGTTACTGGGCCCCACAGCAAATTAATTTTAGGGCCCCCAACATATCCAGAGGTTGTCCTGTTTTGCTAATATATGTTGAAATTCTGCATTATTTAGGGCCTCATAGTGCCCCTATACCTCCTGCCCCCCCCCCCTGCAGCCACAGGGTCTGCTTCCTCTGTAGTTACGCCCCTGGGCAGGAATCTACTTTTTACTGAGCACTTAATCTTGAATGTAACTATACTTTGTTTTTATTTGTATGTATCGATGGTTAGGCCAACACATAATTCTGCTGTAATGAGCTGCGTTGACAAGTAGCGCTATACAGGTATGGGACCTGTTATCCAGAAAGCCCCGGACCTGGGGGGTTTTCGGATAAGGGATCTTTGCATAATTTGGATCTCCATAGCTGAAATCTACAAAAAAAATTATTTGAACATTAAGTTAAGCCTTTAGGCTGGTGTTGCTTCCAATAAGGATTAATTGTATCTTAGTTTGGATCCATGAGGTACTATTTCACTAGTACAGAGGAAAAATAACATAATTTTTAAAAATCAGAATTATTTGCTTATAATGGAGTCTATGGGAGTCTTCCGTAATTTGGATCATTATGGATAACGGGTTCCCACATAGTGGATCCCATACCTGTATAAATAAAAAATATACTCGTATACAAAAGAAATGCAAGAGTTGATGGGTCGCTTATTTTCCATAAACAGGTGTTGGATCTGTTATTTGGAACTTGGTATCCAGAAAGCTCTGAAATGTGAGAATAGGATGGGAGTCTTTAAGCAAACAAGTCCTACTTTTTTGACCTAATAAAGCTAAATAAAATATTGGAGGCAAAACAACTCTACTGGGTATTTTTAATGTTCCAAAGTCCATTTATCAAGAAAGCCACTGGATATAAGCATTCCAGATAACAAATCCCATATCTGTATTATGAAATACAGGATTTAGGGAAATGCATTAGAAAGTTGTTTAAATCTACGAGAGCATTCTTGGGCATTTGAAAAACCAGAAGGAACCCCTTACTAGACAACAGGCTGCTGGCCATGTTGCTGTAGTGGTGGATTTCTGACACAATGAACTCAGTGGGCGTACAGGCACATTTTGTTGGGAGTTGTTAAAAATGCTTCATAAAAGACCTACATATAAGCAAGAACTTTTCAGGCATTGAGGTAGAACAGACCTTCCAGCCTCCCAGAGACCTCCTGCTGTCATTTGACTTAGAAGAGAAGAACACTAGAAAGCTCTGTGACTTTCATGATAGACAAATCACTCCATGTCAAAAACATTGTGCGAGATCATACACACAGGTTCAAATTACCCTCAGTCCCCTGCCCTTTATATTGGGTAGCTTTAACTAAAAAGAGAAAAACAACAAAAGTTAGATCCCATTTGGTTCCAGTGTGTCAGAATGCCTTTTACGGAGGCTCGGTTCCCAGCAGTATTCTCCGTTTCTATGCCAGTGGAATGTAAACATGGGACTGTAAATAATCACATAAACATCTGAAAGGGCAGTACCAATAAAAGGAACTTTAGTTACTTATAGTAAATGACCTTTGTGACATGAGACTCCTTGAATAACATCTTAACACCTCCCAACAAGCAGCAAATACAGATCTATTTGGGAAGTCTTAGACCTTCTCGCCGTGTTACTTGATAATTCCTAAACAACCGTCGACCAGTGCAACTGACAAACACAGATTCACTTGAAGTAATTTCTTGGTTCACAGAATGAGCGGAAAATGTTTGTGTTCTTTGAGATGTAGAAACTGAGTGAGACCTCAAGAGAATTTAAATGAATTATTTTACTGAAGATATGTAAGTACTTACACAGTCCCTAGTGTGAAAGCCAAATGTTCTTCTTTATTGTAGATTCCCATTTTTTTAGTGGGAATAACTAACCACTAAAATGTTCCCCATTTGCTGTTACTATCGTTGACAGTGTAACCCCTAGAAACAGAAGGTGACCTATTTTAATGGAGAAAACATCTCCTGATGACACTCTGATGACTCTTAGGATTTTCACTCTCAATTATAATCTTTCACCTGATCTTCATTATTACTGTAGAACAGTACTGGCAATCTGGTTAAGAGAAACTCCTTAAAAACCTCCAGCAATTTTCTTCAATGTGAGGAAACTCACTAGTGCTAATATTTTACAAGCACTTGGAAATGGCAGTGAAACGGACTTGTCTCTATCCTCATTCTCCTTACTGCTACAGATAGTTGTGCTCATCTGTTCATCACTCTGCCATAAATGCCATGAGCCCCATTACTCTGCAGGTCAGTGTTGATTTAGCTTTTAAAGTTCTGATCAGATTAAAAATGACCTGCAGATTAATCGGGTTCATGGAATTTCCAAGCGCTTGTAAAATATTAGCACTTAGGAGTTATTAGCACTAGTGAGTTTCCTCATATTGAAGAACATTGCTGGAGGGTTTTTTTTGAAGATAGCCAGTAGCACCAAGAATATCTCTGTTCTACAGTAATAATGAAGATCAGGTGAAAGATTGTAATTGAGAGTGAAAATCCTAAGAGTCAGAGATGTTTTCTCCATTATAATAGGTCGCCTTCTGTGTCCATGGGTTACACTGTCAACGCTAGTAACGGCAAATGGGGAACATTTTAATGTTTAGTTATTCCCACTGAAAAAATGGAAATCTACAACAAAGAATAAAGTCTAGCTGGCTTCATTTTGTCCCAGTGGCATAACTACAGATGAAGCAGACCCTGTGGCTGCAGGGGGGCCCAGGAGGTATAGAGGGCCCCACGAGTCCTTAATTAATGTATATACTGTAATATTATATTACTTCCACTAGTTTAAGGGCTTGGAGGAATTCAGTATTTAGAGTTCCGGTTTCCTTGCCATGGGATGAGTTCGACTAAATCACTCCACTAGTTTTACACAGCGACTCTCCATTGCCAGTTTCATTAAAAGCAGTGGGTTGAACCTATTTTTAAAGTTCTCCCAAATGTTGTGAAAACATGAATGCATTTATGACGATCCCTAAGCAGCAGCCTAGACCACACTGAGCATGTGCATGGTCTTGGTCTTGCAAAGATGTTGAACAGTAACAAGATGGTGAACCCCTGTGGCCAACTTTGAAAGCATAAGGGAGAAACTCCACGGTGCGGCTCAAGCCACACAGTGGAGTTTCTCCCTAAATCATTTGTTTAATTAGGATTTTGGTGCAGTAAGTTCATGTTTATGTTTAGTATATAAAATACAGCATTTCAAGAATTATTCTATTTTAGACTTTAGTTCCTCTTTAATATGTCAGGAAGTTAGAGTAAGGAGATGACACATGCTGATTTGTGCCTGAAACATATTCTAACAACTAATTGTGTGTGTACAGGTATAAAGTATACAGGTTCCTTTATGGTTGTATTGCCAGTTCATGGAATCAAACATTACAAAAATAGTACAGGTATGGGACCTGTTATCTATTACAGGAAAATCATCTCCTATGGACTCTTTTTTAATCAAATCATTCAAAATTGTAACATTTTTTCTCTGTAATAACCAAACAGTAGCTTGTATTTGATCCCAACTAAAATAAAATTAATCCTTAGTGGAGGCAAAATGAGCCTATTGCATCTATTTAATGTTTAAATGATTTTTTTATTATACTTAAGGTACGTGATCCAAATTACACCCCTTATCCAGTAAGAGTCAGGTCCTGAGCATTCTGGATAACAGGTCCCATACTTGTAGACTAAAACATCAAATGTATTATTCTCATCTATAATTCAGTACTTCTATCGCACTTTGAGTTAGTGGGAATCGTTTCATCTTACTGTTTTGCATGCAAAGGAGAGCAGGTTTAGGCTTTTATAGTTTTAAGCAGAACCATAGAATCTCTAATCGTTATTGTTTTGGAATTTACATTTCATTCTAGTAAAAGAACCAGGTGGGTTGCAGATCACATAGTTCATGCCAAATTAACATGCAATTAATAATGTCTTGGCAATTCCTATCCACGTGCTTGTTACAACTAAGATCTTCTTTCTCTCCCTGACTCCATCGTAAATATTTAAGAAGTCATATATCATTCTGCAAACACAATGGCAGCCGTTCCAGCTCCATTGTGAAAGCAATGGTTTAACCAGAGCACTTTCATGAAACAAAAGTGCAATCAGAACAGTCTTTTCTTACACTGGAATTGTCACTTAAATGGACATGGCATTACAGGAACATTATTAGCATCTGGTCATGGATTTTAGAAAATAACTCTTTTGTATAGTTTCTTTTTCTACCAAACCAATCTCATTTCAAAATCATTTAGCCAAAATTCAAAGAATGCATTCATGTTTTCACAACATTTGGGTCACTAAAGAGCTGTGGATGAGCTATATCTAAATTTAAAAATAGGTTCAGCCCACTGCTTTTAATCATACTGGCTATGGAGAGTCGCTGTGTGAAACTAGTGGAGTGATTTAGTCAAACTCATCCCATGGCAAGGAGACAGGAACTCTAAATACTGAACTCCTCCAAGGCCTTCAACTAGTGGGAGTAATATAATATTACAGTATATACATTAATTAAGGACTCATGGTGCCCCCTATACCTCCAGGGCCCCCCTGCAGCCGCAGGGTCTGCTTCATCTGTAGTTATGCCACTGGGACAAAATGAAGCCAGACAGACTTCCATGCAATTTAGTCCAATTTGCAATGACTTTCATTCTGTCCTATCGGAATGCAATTGCATCAATTGCAACTCCCCTTGTGATTGTGTTCAAAATTGCACTTTGCTTACTGCACTTGTGGATGTAAATGAGCCCTTTTGAGTATAAAATTTACAGACTAACTATAGTATACTATAAACATAAGTGCAATCGCCAGCACTTAGAATCCCTAAGTGGTTAAACATATGAGAACTGAAACTGGATGTTTTTGATCCAATGTGACCCAAAAGTATACTGATTCATTTGACTTACCAAGCAATAAAAAATCAATTAAGCTCTCACAGATATATTAAAACCTATGTTTTAGTCTGCAAAAGTGTTTCTGTATTCACAATAATGTATAATTAGTCAGTATGGTGTCCCCTTTGAAGTACTCAAGAGGCAAATCCATCTATACTAAACAAAAAAACCAATAAACAAAGTTTAATTAGAAAATGTGCCCTTGAATTGCAGTTGCCCTCACCCCCTATCATCTTTTCTGGAAAGCTGTAGTCCAACAAGGGCTGGAGGGAAACAGGGTGGGAATTTGTAATGATGAGAGATTTCATAATTATCTGAAAGTCAAAAAAAAGACCTGTATACTAGCCACTGAGCTATTATATTTACACGTAACATAATTTATCACTGGTTTGAGCGGAGCAATAGCCTAAATGCACTGAAAATTTACACTGTCATTTTTTTTCCAGCTCATTTTCATAATTACTTAATAATCGCTATCGTTTTCGTATTAGCAAGTTATTGCATTTTGTGCTCCCCCCAACACCCCCTAGTTTGATGTACGGCAGTGTCTTTGTTGATGAATTCTTTAGGAGGGCTAACAATGCCGGCTGTGGCCGACATAAAGGTGCTTTGACAGGATTACACAACGGCGAGTTCTCAGCAGCACCAAGCAGAGAGCAGCAAATTACACACCCATGCACTTCACTGAGTCTAACCAAATTGGCTAGTTGAAATGCTAATTGCCTTTCAGCCACAGCAAAGGCAGCCAGAAGATCTTATGCTTTGGAGAATGACGCACATGTTTTATTCCGTTGCTGCCCCATTGTCTTCGAGAGAATTATACAAAATCTATTCAGAAAGGTAGCTTCTTGCCTAACCTTTAAAAATGTGGGAAACTTCTAAGACTTAGACGAGCATCACAAATCGGCTAGCCTAGCATACCCAAACCAGATGGCTGGATTAAGGCCACGTTAAGTCCTTAATAAAGTAATGCTCAAAGCTGATAAAATAATATGAATTTCCCGACTTATTGATATGCAAGCACTGTGGTTTATATTTCAATGCATATTTAAAGGAAATGCTGCCAACAAAGATTTTTTTGATAAAATGTATGTGTTAGTATAAAATCCCATATAATTCAGGAGTATCGAGCACTGAATAATGTACTACAATACTGAAAGCCAGCTATATATAAATTTAATACAAACATCCAAAGCTCTATAAAATATTTAATACATGTGGGGGTCAGATCTTTTATCTTTCTTAACTTTTTATACATTTTTTTTGCTGTATTAATTGAGACCCTTACAATTCTGGGCTCCTTGCTCTCTGTTTTACACACACACTCTTTAAACGTCTGAACTCTTTAAACATCTGAACTCTTTAAACATCTGAACTCTTTAAACGTACTTGCAATGTTAGTAGTGAAGTTTCAAAGGGGTAAAACATAATTAAAGGGGTGGCTAGCCTTTAAGTTAAATTTTATTATGTTATAGAATGGCCAATACTAAGCAACTTTTCAAGTGGTTTTTATTATTCTTTTTTATTATTATTTGCCTTTTTCTTCTGACTCTTTCCAGCTTTTAAATGGGGGCGACTGACCCAATCTGAAAAACAAATGCTCTGTAAGGCTACAAATTTGTTATTGCTACTTTTTATTATTCAACTTTCTATTCAGACCCTCTCCTATTCATATTCTAGTCTTTCATTCAAATCAATGCATGGTTGCTAGGATAATTTGGACTGTAGCAACCAGACTGGGCCCTCTTTTGATAAGCATAATGAGTCTTGGGTTAACAAAGAGGCTCATGGCTGATCTACATGGTGCGGCTTGTTCCAATCTGACGTGATGTGAGGAAGCGAATGTGATGAAACGAATATGCCAAATATGATGTAAGTAATAGGAATGTTGGACCTACAAGCTGCGTGCATCCAGACACAACATAACTGTCAGATGTGAATGCCACACGTTGTGTCTTCATCCGACAGTCATGTCATAGGTCCGATATTCCTATTACTTAAATTATATTCGGCGCATCCGCTTCTTCTCATCGCGCCAGATGGGAACAAGCCCCACCATGGAGTTCAGCCCTAATAATGATGTACTACTCTGGCCCCAGCAGATGTTAGTTGAAAGTTAATTATTAGCAAATTTACTTATGCAAGTTAATATCTATGTTATTAAGTCCCACCTAAACACAGCTGCAGATCCTGTTGGTCATTACTAACCTTAAGATAGTTCTGTCCAACCTTGCCAACCTCTGGGCACAAACAAATTATCAAAGGCTGCAGAGATAGGAGCTACACCAATAACCACAGTAAATCAATGGGAAAAAAATCAGGTAATTTCCCCTATTTTGGATGTTTTCCTAATATCATGATTCACTCCTCAATGCTTTAAATTTTGTAGAGCTACAAAATCAGGCATTCTGCTGCATACAAAGCAAACTTACTGGATGCTAGGAGATGAAGTTCATTTGACCAGACATTCTTTGAAATAAAAGTTTTTTTCTTTTAAATATAACATTACTTTCAACTCAAACCTACTTGCCAGCTCTGTATTGAACTGCCTCAGCGAGATGCCCTTTTCTTTCGACCAAGTACCAGCATTTCAGCCAATTATATCTGTAGAATGCATGGCGTTTTGTCTAATTTGCGTTCTTCCTGATTAATTCTGAATAGACTGTTCACAGGAGGAAGGTATAACAATGCCCCCACCTGGATTATTCTGAATGATCAGACCCAACACAGCTCACAATATAGCCCCAGAGGCTCAGACAGCATTTTCTATTCATCACAAATAACTCAAGATTCCGTGACCAAAGACAGAAGACAAAAAAAAAGAAACTTTGCCATTTTCCCTCTTCAGCACTAAATTCTGAAGTAGTAATTCTCTAAACCTGGCATTACCAATGAAAAAAAGTTGTCAAACTAAATCAACCATTCTGTAACTCCTGAGTGTACAAGTTTCTATAAGCGATGTCAAGACATCCCCAGAAGTGAAAGCAAAGCTGTAGAACTTTTATAAATTTGTGTAAGACTGGAGAGCAAGAAACACATTCATTATAATAAGTATAAACCATTGTTGGAAAGTGTACAAAAAGCATCTGCATGGGATCTGCATTATATAGGAGTCAATACATTTATTGGTAATTGACTGATGTTATTGGGCATAAATGGACCTGAGAGTCCAGTTACAGTTAACTCTCTGATTATCCTGAGAACTTAAATAGTCAAAGCAAATTGTTGTGGACACATACATGCCAAGTGCTTAAGAAGAAGTAGAGAACAAGCATAAAAGTCTTTTATTCTCTAAGAGTAAAACTAAATTTTTGATCAGATTTTGTGGGTCAGATTTTATGCATTTAGTGCATTTTTGTAATAAAACAGTGCATAATTGACATCCACATGTCTGCTCCCAATAAAAAAACATATACAGGTATAGGATCAGTTATCCAGAAACTCGTTTTACAGAAAGATCTGAATTACAGGAAGGCCATCTCCAATAGTCTCCATTATAATCAAATAATTAAAATTTTCAAAAATTTTATTTTTCTCTGTAATAATAAAACAGTACCTTGTACTTGACCTCAGCTATGGTATAATTAAACCTTATTGGAAGCAAAACAATCCTATTGGTTTTAACTAATGTTTAAATAAATTTTTAGTAGACAAGAAACGAAGATCCATATTACAGAAAGATTCCCAGGTCGCAAGCATTCAGGATAACAGGCCCAATACCTGTTCTGTAGATGTTGCCAAGTCATGCTATAAGTTTTTTTGTCTGTGGTTTCTGCAAGTTTTTGTATCTGATTTGGTGAGCTATGGTAGGGTAAAAGTTTTTTTATCTCAATGAAACTGAGCCAAAGTCCTTAAAAATGTTTTACCAACTATGTTGTTGTATTAAGAGCCCTCCTCACAATAATGCAATATTTAGGGAAAACTATATATCTCCAAATTAGTTTTTCTGATTAACCCCCCAAACAGGTTTTCTTGCAGGAATAAATTGCCACTAAGGTAATAAGTGAAATAAAAGAAAGTAACAGTTTATCAAAATATATAAAGATTCAAATGATTGTTAAGTGTTACCATTATATGGGACCAAACCAACTGCTAGATTATTAGATTGGGTTCTTCATGAGCCTTCTGTTTCACCTGCATGACAGTAATAGGGCTATTATGTTAGGTTCCCTCCAATGCTGACATCTATATCTGGCATTAATAGCAGTGGAAACCTGGTGCTCCCCACCACAACATGGACTGGCTTTTGATTGACCTTTAATGTGGCCTGTCTCACTAAGGTAAAAGGGATAATCTACATTTCCCCATGGGAAGAAATGCAAGAGCACTAAGGGGCTCATTCAGGCAAACCTTTCCCAAGGGAATGGCTGTCTTTTTACCTTAAATCCAACATGGGGTGCACAATGCAGCGTTAGGATGTGCAGGCCAGCCTTCTGGAGTGCAGAGATCTGGAACAATTTGGTAAGAAGGAAAAGCATTGTGCAAGGTACAAAGAATTAACCCTAGAAATGACCAAGGTATTTTATGTGTCTGAATGCTGTTATACAGGTTATGAAACTCTGTGGTGATTTCTAATTTTTTTGTACTTTTCCAACAGGGGTACATTGTACATACCATTTAATAGGATACATTTTACAGGATATTCATAGCTCTTGTGCATTACCTTATATAACTATGTCACATACATTGCAAGTCAAAAAGTGGCCACACTCATACCCCAAGTCCAATAGCGGGTACTAGGTCAAATTATGATATATACAGTGGTGTGAAAAACTATTTGCCCTCTTCCTGATTTCTTATTCTTTTGCATGTTTGTCACACTTAAATGTTTCTGCTCATCAAAAACCGTTAACTATTAGTCAAAGATAACATAATTGAACACAAAATGAAGGTTTATGTTATTAAGGGAGAAAAAAACCTCCAAATCTACATGGGCCTGTGTGAAAAAGTGATTGCCCCCCTTGTTAAAAAATAACTTAACTGTGGTTTATCACACCTGAGTTCAATTTCAAAGGTTATAAAGCCATTTCTAAAGCTTTGGGACTCCAGCGAACCACAGTGAGAGCCATTATCCACAAATGGCAAAAACATGGAACAGTGGTGAACCTTCCCAGGAGTGGCCGGCCGACCAAAATTACCCCAAGAGCGCAGAGACAACTCATCCGAGAGGCCACAAAAGACCCCAGGACAACATCTAAAGAACTGCAGGCCTCACTTGCCTCAATTAAGGTCAGTGTTCATGGCAGATTTCCAAGGCGCAAACCACTTTTAAGCAAAAAGAACATTAAGGCTCGTCTCAATTTTGCTAAAAAACATCTCAATGATTGCCAAGACTTTTGGGAAAATACCTTGTGGACCGACGAGACAAAAGTTGAACTTTTTGGAAGGTGCGCGTCCCGTTACATCTGGCGTAAAAGTAACACAGCATTTCAGAAAAAGAACATCATACCAACAGTAAAATATGGTGGTGGTAGTGTGATGGTCTGGGGTTGTTTTACTGACCTGAGTCCTGACCTGAATCCTATTGAGATGTTGTGGCATGACCTTAAAAAGGCGGTTCATGCTAGAAAACCCTCAATTAAAGCTGAATTACAACAATTCTGCAAAGATGAGTGGGCCAAAATTCCTCCAGAGCGCTGTAAAAGACTCGTTGCAAGTTATCGCAAACGCTTGATTGCAGTTATTGCTGCTAAGGGTGGCCCAACCAGTTATTAGGTTCAGGGGGCAATTACTTTTTCACACAGGTTTGGATTTCTTTTCTCCCTAAATAATAAAAACCCTCATTTAAAAACTGCATTTTGTGTTTACTTGTGTTATCTTTGACTAATAGTTAAATGTGTTTGATGATCAGAAACATTTTGTGTGACAAACATGCAAAAGAATAAGAAATCAGGAAGGGGGCAAATAGTTTTTCACACCACTGTAATATGTAAAATGGACCAGCACTCCAGTAATTTTCCAAACTATTTTATTGAGTCATCACTTGTGTGTCCAACGTTTCGGCTCTCGTTGGGGCCTTTATTAAGGACAA